>NW_006786209.1:0-1969 GCF_000442215.2 Lipotes vexillifer
CATGAGCCATGGCCGCTGAGCCTGCGCATCCAGAGCCTGTGCTCCGCAACGGGAGAGACCACAGCGGTGAGAGGCCCGCGTACTGGAAAAAAAAAAAAAAAGAAAATGTAGCTTTAAATTTGCTTCAAACATATGGATAAAGCTGAAGAATTTCCAATCACCAGAGGAAATAAAGAACCAAAAAAAGATCAACTATAAAAGTAAATAAAATTAAAAACTAAACAAAAGGCGAGCATGCTAAACAAGAAACACAAAAAATAATTTCAGGAATAGTATCAACCATGTACATGTTACAATAAATATTAACCAACTGAATTAACTACGTAAAAGAGAAAGAAGTGTCAGGTAGGGCACAGCAATATGCAGTTCATAACAGACTCAAAGTGACATAGATATGTTGAAACTAAAGAGGGAGGCATAGATATGAGAAAAATGTAAAAAAAAAAGAAAAAAGAAAAGAAAGCAATAAAGGTGGCAGTAACAATCAGAAAAAGAATTATTCAAGGATAAAAGCGTAAAACATAGATAACTAATAACCTGCTGTATAGCACAGGGAACTCTACTCAATACTCTGTAATGGCGTATATGGGAAAAGAATCTTAAAAAAAAAAGAGTGGATATATGGATATGTATAACTGTTTCACTTTGCTGTACACCTGAAACTAACACTGTAAAGCAACTATACTCCAATAAAATTTTTTTAAAAAGCATGAAACAAAAAAGTGAAGAAATTTTCAATTACTAAAGGGCTAATCTATTTCATGAGTGAAACTGACCTATAATTTGTTTTTTCTTATATATGTTTGGGTTTGGAAACTGTCCTCCTCAAAAGAGTTGATATATATTTCCTTTTTTCCTACTTTCTGAAAGAGGCGACAGAAAATTGGGAAGCTTTCTTCCTTAAAAGTTGGGAAGAACTCAAATCTAAAGCATTCTGGGCTTATTCGCTTTCACAGAGGAGTTTTAACTATTAAATTTATTTAATAGTTATAGAACAATTCAAGCTTTTTATTTCTTCTTGAGTCAGTTTTTGGCAAGTTATATTTTTCTTTAATTTCAAAATTATTGGCATATGGTTGATAGTATTTTCCCTTATCTTTTTTAAAGTTGTGGTAAAACGTACATAATATAAAATTTATAATTTTAATCATTTTTAAGTTTACCATTACATATATTTACACTGTTTGCACCATCACCCATCTCCAGTACTTTTTTCATCTTGCAAAACTGAAACTCTATACCCATTAAATAGTAACTCCCTATTTCCTCCTACTCCCAGTCCTGCCAACCGCCATTCTACTTTCTGTCTATACAAATGTGACTACTGCACACCTCTTAAGTGGAATAACAGAGTATATATTTGTCATTTAGTGACTGGCTTACTTCATTTAGCATAACATCCTCACAGTTCATCCATCCTGCAGCATGTGACAGGACTTCTGTCCCTTTTAAGGCTGAATAACATTCCACTGACACACAGATCATATTTTGTTTATCCATTCATACATCGATAGAAGTTGCTTCCACCTTTTGCTAGTATAAAATAACGCCGTTATAAATCCCTTATCTTTTAAATCTCTTCCTCTGTAGTCTTCATTTTCATAATATTATTTATTTATGTCTTTTATTCCTTGATCAATTTTACCAGGTTTGTTTTCTTAGTCCCCCCTCCCAATTCACTTTTGACTTTTCTTGATCTTCTCTAATATATCTTTGTTTTCTGGTTCATTCATTTTCACTAAGTTTCATTATCTCTCTATTTTCTTTGGGTTTATTCTGCTGTTCTTTTTCTAACTTATGACAGAAGCTTAGTTCACTTATTTTCAAGTGTCCTTTTTTTTTAAACAAAGTATAGGCGTGATTTAAGAGAATTAAACCTTAATTATTTCGTATTAAAAAGTAATCTAGGGCTTCCCTGATGGCGCAGTGGTTGAGAGTCCGCCTGCCGATGCAGGGGACACGGGCTCGT
>NW_006786211.1:0-237 GCF_000442215.2 Lipotes vexillifer
CAAAGTCCTTTATGGGTCTTCAAATTGAGCAGATTAGGTAGGTTGATGGTTGTCCTTTACGGACTGGATCCACCTAACAAGACTGGTTACTAACAGAATACCTCTGTTCTGTCATTTAATCGACATCACAAACTTAATATACCTTGCAATCAAATACACACATAGTCACTCATCCTTTTCCTGTAGACTTTCCAAAACAGAAAAGCGCAGCTCCATTCTTCCTGGTGCTCAGTTACA
>NW_006786212.1:0-788 GCF_000442215.2 Lipotes vexillifer
CTATAACTCTGCAGGTTTGTGAAATACAGTGGCCCTGAGTTCCTTTCCTCCCCTCGCTTTCTTTTGAGCTGGCCGCCTTCCTACAGGATTGCTTCAGACCATAGTCTGGTTCAGGCACAGCATGCTGAGGCTTTGGTTCATTCTTCTTCCTGGTGGGAAATTAGAGGTCAATGTGCTCGTCCAAACACCTACAGCTAGTCTCTCGTTGGTTCTCCCCCTTCCTGTCCATCTTACACACAAATCACAAAGTGTGCCAAACAGGGCGTTGAAGGCACTGATTCTGCAAGTGTGAGGAGTGTCAGGAAAGCGTCTTGAACGGCCAACACGTGTTCCAGGGCACGTAAACTGAGATGCATTCTAGGAACGTTGCCCGATCACACGGTGGACCATACTCTGTGTTTCCCATGAATGTTTTAGCGGAAGGAAGAATCTATTAAACCTGGGGAGTTAGGCCCCATGGAATGGATACCATGCAGTATGTCTTCAAAGTCTTTGCCTTTGCTTACCAAACCTCACCAATCCTGTCAGCCCCTAGTGTCCAGCCTTATGTCTCACACAGCTGTGGGTATAGATGTGGTAAATCCAGGTTTCATCCCGAGCCGTGAATGAATTAATTAAGAATGTCTCTCTATTTCACTATCATTGTGTTTTGGTTTTGAAATTTATTTTTATAATGGGATTTGGCTGATTTTCACTGCTGCCCTTATTTCGCTCTATGTACGCTAGATTCTCTTACGGATACATATAGATACATAGGTTTTTAGATTCCTACGAGTCAGGTCTATTCC
>NW_006786213.1:0-1267 GCF_000442215.2 Lipotes vexillifer
GGGCCCATGAGCCATGGCCACTGAGCCTGCGCGTCCGGAGCCTGTGCTCTGCAACGGGAGAGACCACACAGTGAGAGGCCTGCGTACAAAAAAAAAAAAAATGTAGGTCTTAAAGTTATCACAGAAAATTTTTCTAACCATGTATGGTGACAGATGTTATTAACTAGACTTACTGTGGTGATCGTTTTGCAGTATATACAAATATCAAATCATGTTGTATCGATACACTGGAAACTAATATAATGTTATATGTCATTTATACATCAATTAAAAACAGAAATAAAGGGGAAGAATTAAGCTTTTTTTTTTTAAACGAAAGAAAAGAAATACTAACTTGCTGCCACACATGGACAGACCAAGTGAGCTGAACCACTTCAGACAACAGGCAACATAACAGGACTTCTTCATGGCAGCTTAGTGCAAAATGTCCTGAAAGGTCTTCAGTTTTACAAAAGATCATCATCATAATTATAATTTATGAACAAAACAGGCATTTTTAAAGCATTAAAAAAAGAATCTCATATTGAATTTAAATCCAGCAGTACTAGATTATATTGGAATATGGAAAATAATATGTTTATTGTGTCCAAATTCTCAAGGGAAATACAAAGTAGATTGAAATGACTAACTTGAATATGTAAACTATAACTGTGATGGCTAACTTTAGTATTACACCTTAAAGTGGCAGTGAGGATGAACACATAGCAGACCTGAGAGTTGTATTCTTGTTTATACCTCAGTTCCTAAGGTTAATTTGCTTTCTTAGAAATCACTAAGCTGGAAAGCCTCTGTGCCTTGAGGGGTACATGTGTTAACTTGAAAAGCCCTAGGCTCTGTGGCACAGCTAAAAATATTATATCCAGAGTTTGGGTATTGGCTTCTGGTGAAATAGCATTCACAGGGTAGTATCGTTAAGGCAGAGAGTTGATGATGTGGCTTTCAGTTGGTGAGGATAAAATCCCCAGCAGGAGAAGGCTTGGTATTCCTCTGACCTGACCCAGGGTTCAGCTTTGTAAAAGATAAGAAAGTCACCAGGGATTTACAGCCCATCCCCCCCTCAAGTAAAACAGACTATAAGTGAATTAAAAATATAGAGAGAGGGACTTCCCTGGTGGTGCAGTGCTTAGGAATCCGCCTGCCAATGCAGGGGACACGGGTTCAAGCCTGGTCCGGGAGGATCCCATGTGCCGTGGAGCAACTAGGGCCATGCGCCACAACTACTGAGCCTGTGCTCTAGAGCCTGTGAGCCACAACTACTGAGCCCACA
>NW_006786214.1:0-7599 GCF_000442215.2 Lipotes vexillifer
CCCGTGTCCCCTGTATTGGCAGGCGGATTCTTAACCACTGCGCCACCAGGGAAGTCCCTGATTGTGTCTTTTGATTCACAAAAGGTTTTAATTTTGAAGAGGTTCAGTTTATCTTTTTCGTTTGTTTGCTTGGAATACCCTCTTTTTAAAAAATTAAATCTATGTGGAACGCCACTATACAAAAAGCGCTCCGGTGAAGCAGAAATGGGGATCTCATATCTGATCATGCAGGAAGCCTTCCAGCACATCAGGCTCTATGGCATCTGATGAGGTCCTGGAATCTTTTAGAGCTGATCTCTAAATATCAGCTTTGCACTCCTCACCTTTCCCAGTGATCTACATAACACATGGGTTATTCTACTGTCTCACAGCAGTGAGAAAGAAAATAAGTGAATGTGGGAAAGTGTTTTGTGAACTTAAAGGGGCAGCAAAAAATGAAAGTCAGAGATCATAGAAATCGGAGTAAAAAGACTATTAAAGATTATCTAGTCTAATGTCATATTATGTAGAAATAAAAACTGAGGTCTTGAAGAGTCATTTTCAAAGTGCTGTCTCTTGATCATTGCTGGAGAGCTTAAAGGCTCTTTCATGGAGTGTGTGAGGGGAAAGCTATTTCCGTAATAATAATAACTATTTTCATAATAATTCTAAGACATGATTTGCCCATTTCACCCTCATCCTCTCACAAGTATACAGAAAAGTTTCCCATGGTGTCATTATTCCAAAATCTAATGGAATGTGTGCTTTTGTACTCTTGTGTTTTGTAACTTTTTCAGATTTAATTTATAATATATATCTAATATACATCTATCTATCTATCATCTATCTACCTACTTACCTACCTATCTCTCAAGTAACACAAGCAAAGAGCTCTTAAGGGTCTCAATAATTTTTAGCAGTGTAAAGTGGTCCAGAGATCCAAAAGTTTGTAAATATTGGTCTAAAGAGATTAAATAACATAACTAACTTTATTTTCTGTGACATGTTTTATTTTCGCTATTCTGGAAAGAAAACAAAAGGTTAAAAACAGTATGGACTACATAGTTGTATACAAGCTTAAAAATCATTCATTGTACATATAAGAACTGGGCAATTTAGACACTTTACTATATTCATGTTATGCCTCAATTGAAAAGTAATTTTAAAATTTGGACATAAAAAAGAGTTCTGGTAGAGAGAAGAATTAGAAAATAAGTAGCTGCACAAATCCCAGGCAATTGTCCAGGTCAATAAAAGCAAGAGTGATTTGACAAAAGCAGATTGTACCTCCCTACTAACTATTATCTCATTGCTAGAGAATCCTCACCTTAGGTTCTCACTCTAAAGAAACTAAAGGAGAAAATATCTCAAGAATGATGGGAGGGCTCTGTCAGTGCACTGATAAACAAAACAGTTGGCTGTTTAAGAAGGTGGAAGGAGACACACGTGCAGACTGGAGAAAGGACCCACAATGAGGAACAGATAGCTAGTGAAATTGTACTTGGGATTTAACCAGCTTGTTGTGTTCTTCTACCCCAGCCCTACTCGGACTATGTGATGCAGACCAACACTTGCCTTGGGAAGAGTGTTGTCAGAAATGAGGCAAATTTTAAGTGGAAGCACTAATAACCTGGGGGTGAGGTGATGGTGACTCTGGAACAGGTCCCTTTTCATCCCCTCGACTCATTAAAGAGCTCAGAGATTCGGGGAGAGGGAGAGAGGGAGAGATGGGATGAGAGGAAGAATACAATGAGAAGTAGTGTAAAGACCAAGCTCTGTGCCCCCATCGCCACCCCCTAGAACAAGCTGGTGGGGACCCAGTGGAAACTAGTTTGGGGGTCCAAAGGAGAAAAGCCCTGGGTTGTAGCCTATGGGGAGCAGCAGCCAGCCTTGGAGAGACTGCTTACCCTACTCTGTGCCATCTTGGGTTATAAAGCAAAGATTAGGACACGTGAGCCTCAACAGGCAACCTCATTCAACACCATGACTCCAGTTGTATCTTACGTACCAGCAATTTCCAAATGGTATCTCCAGGCCAAACTTTCTCTTCTCAACTTTAGACTAAGACATGTGGCTGCCTACTCACATGCATTCAGATCTCTCACAGTGTCATAAATTTAACATGTCAAAAATCCAGTTTATGACTTTTCCCACGCAAACTGCTCCTTTGCCATTGTTTCCAGTATAAGTTAATGACATCATTCCCTAGCTCAGTAATATTGACACCTCCACTTGGATATTTAATAGACATCTCAAAGGACAAAAAAACTCTTGACTTTTTACACCTAGTCTTTACCATCTCCATAAAAAGGTCTGTCTCCTCTCTTCCACTCATTCTCCGTCCCCAGTCCCAGCACAAATTTCTGTTGTTTCTGTCCCCACTTTAGAGATCTGACCACTGTTCTCCTCTGCCACCAGCCAAGGCGCCCTCACTTCCCGCCTGGGCAAATGCAAGCTCCTTGGAAAGGTCTCCCGCTTCCACGTCAGGAATCATCCATTCTCCACATGGCAGCCAGAGAGAATTTTTTAAATACTGATCTTTCCAGGGGCATCGCATTACACTTAGAATGAAATCACAACTCCTTCTGGTTTACAAAGCTCTCCGTACTCTGGCCCTTCTCTACTTCTTTATCCCATTCCACTCTCCGTTCACCCACTAAGTCCAACCACAGGGGTTTCTCTGTGTTCCTAGGGTTGCCAGATAACATACAGGATGCCCAGTTAAATTCTTTTTTAAATTAATATACTTTGATTTTTAGAGCAATTGAGCAGAAAGTAGAGTTTCCATATACCCCCTCCACCCTCCCACACAATTTTCCCTTGTTGATATCTTGTGATACATTTGTTACAACTGGTGAATCAATATTAACACATTATTATTAAATGAAGTCCATAGTTCACTCTTTATATTGTACACTTCTATAGGTTTTGGCAAATGTATAATGACATGTGCTTAATGGCACATGTTTATCTTTTTTGGAGTTACATTATCACACAGAATAGTTTCACTGACCTAATGATCCCGGGTGCCCCAGCTACTCAACTCCCCTCTGATTCCCCTCCAACCCCTGGTAATTGTTGACCATTTTATTCTCTATAGTTTTGCCTCTTCCAGAAAGTCATATTGTTGGAATTATACAGTATGTACCCTTTCCAGACTGGCTTCTTTCACTTGGCAGAATACATTTAAGGTTCTTCCATGTTTTTGTGGCTTGATGGTTCATTTCTTCTTGTTGCTGAGCAATATTCCACTGTATGGATATATCAAACTTCGTTTCTATTCACCTATTGAAGAATATCTTTATTGCTTCCAAGGTTTGGCAATTATGAACAAAGCTGCTATAAACACTCATGTGCAGGTTTTTTGTAGATAAAAGTTTTCAGCTCATTTGAGTAAATATCAAGGAGCATGACTGCTGGATTGTATGGTTAGAGTATGTTTAGCATTGTAAGAAACTGCCAAACTGTCTTCTGAAGTGGCTGTACCATTTTGCATTCCCATCAGTAATGCATGAGAGTTCCCATTGCTCCACAGTCTCATCAGCATTTGGTGGTGTCAGTGTTTTAGATTCTAATCATTCTAATAGCTGTATAGTTTGTTAGGAAATTTGCAATTTCCTGATGACATAAGATGTTGAGCATTTTTTCAGAGGCTTATTTGCCACCTGTGTATGTTCTTTGATGAGTGTCTAGATCTTTTACCTTCTTTATAATTGGATCATTTGTTTTCTTATTGTTGAGTTTTAAGAGTTCTTTGTGCTATTTTGAATACAAGTTCTTTACTTGTATGTTTTGCAAATATTTTCTCTCAGTTTTTGGCTTGTTCTTTCATTCTCTTAACAATATCTTTCAAAAGAAGTTTTTAATTTTAATGAAATTCTCCTTAACGAATTTTTCTTTCATGGATTGTACTGTTAGGTGTTGTATCAAAAAAGTCGTCATCAAATGCACCACTTAGATGTTCTCATATCTTATCTTCCAGAAGTTTTATAGTTTTAAATTTTATATTTAGGTCTGTGTTCCATTTTGAGCTAATTTTGGGGAAGGGTGTAAGGTCTATGTCTAGATTAATTTTTTGCATGTGGATGTCCAGTTGTTCCAGCACCATTTGTTGGAAAGACTATCCTTTCTCTGTTGAATTGCCTTTGCATCTCTGTCAAAGAGCCATTGACTATACTTATGCAGGTCTATTCCTGAACTCTCTATTCTGTTCTACTGGCCATTTGTTTATTGTTTCACCAGTACTACACTGTCTTGATTACTGTAGCTTTACAGTCTTGATGTTGAGTAATGTCAGTCCTCCAACTGTGTTCTTCTTCAATATTATGTTGGATATTGTGGGTATTTTGCCTATATCCATACAAACTTTAGAATCAGTTTCTTGATAACCATAAAATAACTTCCTGGTATTTTCATTGGTACTGCACTGACTCTATAGGTCAGCATGAGAAGCACCGACATCTTGACAATATTGTCTTTGCCCATCCTTGAACTTATTTAGATCTTCTTTGATTTATTTCATCAAAGCTCTTTTTAGTTTTCTTCATATAGATCTTGTACATATTTTGTTAGGTTTGTATATTCCTAAGTGTTTCTTTATTCTTATTCTTTTTCTCTCTTTCTTCTTTCTTTCTTTCTTTTCCTTTTTCTTTTTTCTTTTTTTCTTTTTTTTGGTGGTAATGCAAATGGTATTGTGTTTTTAATTTAAAATTCTGATTGTTGGGAATTCCCTGGTGGTCCAGTGGTTAATGTGGACCTGAGGTTCGATCCCTGATTGGGGAACTAAGATCCCACAAGCCGTGTGGTATAGCCAAAAAATTAAAAATTAAAAAATAAATAATAAATAGAATAAAATAAAATGAAATTCCAATTTTTCATTGCTGATATATAGGAAAGCAGCTGACTTTTGTATATTAAACTTGTGTCCACAAATCTTCTTGTAATTGCTATTAGTTCTAAGAATTTGTGGTTGATTCTTTAGGAGTTTTCTACATGCATCCAGTTAAATTTGAATTTCAGATAAACAACAAAGTTATTTTTTTCTTGGTATAAGTACATTCCAAATATTGTATGGGACATATTAATACTAAAATAAAAATAGCTGGTTATCTAAAATTCAAATTTAACTGGATATCTTGTATTTTTATTTCTATATCTGGCAACCCTACCAATTTCTCATTTCACTAAGCTCAGTTTTGCCTTGGAGAATTTCAGCAAATAGTCCCTCTTCCTGTGATGCTGTTTCTCTTACTTTGCACGGTTGTCTTGTTCTTGTTCTTCAGAACTTAGTTTAAATGTCATCTCCTCAGACAGGTCCCCACCGCTGCCCAGTCCAATCCAAAGTCTCCTCCTCTATCACATCAGCCTATTTTAATGCTTTGCTTAGCAGCCATCACTTAATGATTTATTGACTAATTGACCCATTGATTGTCTGTCTCCTCCCCACGTCTCACTAAGGTGCCTTTTCTTGCTCAGCACTGCACCCTCAATACCTAGAATGCTGCTGCCTGTCATTTGTAGGTGCTCAATAAATATTCGTTAAATTGATAATTGAATGAAACTTTACGCCACAAAGCTGAGTATTTAATCCTTCCTCTTTTTCCTTTGTGTTTATATCCAATCACCAAATCATGTCCAAAAATCCCACCAAAGGTATCTCCAACCCATCCTTTCTCCTAGGACTGCAGTGTCAGTCCTCTGACTCAGTCCTCAGCTGGGGAGGAAACTCTCAGTATCTTAGCATCCTAAATTGAATGGTGCCATGCATCTCCTGCACACTAAATTTTCTTTTAGTGTCCGTCTTCTCTTAGACTAAGCTTCACAAAGGAGGAACTGTGTCTGGGGGCTGCTGTGTCCTCTGTGCCTGGCATGGAGACTGACACATAGTAAATATTCAGTAAGTGTTATCCATTATTCTTTTAGAGTAGCAACAATAATCATTTATTAAGATCCATTTCACTTCAGTGAAAGATGCCTACTAACTAGAATTTGAATTAAATATAATCTTACCAGTGACATTCATGTCATGACTCATTCATCAGTTATAACTCCAGGCTGGCTACGGATTCGGAATTTAGTAAAAATCAACAGAAAGCTTTCTGTGAGAATCAGTTGGCTATATGGAATTGATAATAAAGAGCACTGTATATTCTATTATTTCTAAATTGTGTTACATATCCTTTATATCAGTTATAGACATATATTGACACACACGTACCTACAAATACCTTTGTTTTGGAGCTGGTTGTTAAACATCTACTGATACACTACTGCTTGTGGTGGTTTTATCAGACGTGAATTTTTCCAATTAAAAAGTTTGGTGGACATAAACTTAATGGGCAGAAAATGCTATATCCTTGTCGTTTTTCTCTGTGTTTACATGATTCTGTACTAGTTTCCTGTGGCTGCTATAACAAAGTACCACAAAGAGGGGTAAGTGAAACAACGGAACTTCATTCTCTCACAGTTCTGAAGGCTAGAAGTCTGAGACCAAGGAGTCAGCAGGGCCATGCCCCCTCTGAGGCTCTGGGTAGAACCCTTCACTGCCTCGTCCTAGCTCCTGGGGACGGCTGGTGATTCTTGGTGCTCCTTGGCTTGGAGCTGCCCCTCTCCATCTCTGCCTCTGCGGTCGCATGGCTTCTCCCCTGGGCCTTCACACTGTCTTGTCTTGAGGGCGCCAGCCATGTTGGAGTAGGGTCCCTTCACCCCAGGATGGCCTCCTCTTAACTAACTGCATCTGCAGTGACCCTGTTTCCAGTAAGGTCACACACTGGGGGTTAGAACGTCAACATTCCCACGGCAAAAGTGCTTCCAGTGTGGATACTAGAATAGAGGTGGTGTGCAGGCTTTGTGACCAGACAGACCTGAGTTCAAATGCCAGGCTGATCTTATCAGTCTGTGACCTTGGGGACAGTACTTCAACCTCCTTAGACTTCAGTGTTCTCATCTGCAAAACGGAGATACTAATATCTATTCAATAGCACTGCTGTGAGGATTTTATGGGATAACAGACTATGCCTGACACGCAGTAAGAGCTCATTTAAAGTAGCTGTTATTACTATTGTTTTTTGTTGCTGTTGTTGTTACTTGATAAATCCCAGTCAGTCATCTTGTTTTAAGTAATTGTTCCTCACCTGTTGGAGTGTCTGCTGCAGGTCGGTTACGGTGGAAGCCAGCACTTAGGCGGTGACTCACTTGCAGGACGTTTGCTGGAACGACTGTCAGAATCACGTGGGGAAATTAGTGCGGCAGGATCAGAGAGAGGGGGCCCGGGGGTAGGGGTGGGGGTGCTCTGGAGCTAGAGTGGCCCCAGCTGGAGCGATGGGGGCTGCACCTTTAGACGCCCACGGCAGCCAGTCACTGGACGTGGGCTCCCCAGTGCGGAGAGCGTGACCGCGGTGTAGGCTGCCCCTGCAGAGGCCTGCGGTCTGGGGCAGGGAGCGAACTGCGAGCTGCCACCGCCCACGCTTTCCACGGCGGGGAGGAGCTCCTCAGTCCCTGGCGGGCGGGGTCTGCCTCGTGCATCACAGCGCCCCCTACAGCGTCCAGTAGATGTAGGATTTTCTCCCCTGCCCCCAAAGAAGTAGGCTTCTTTTTTTTTTTTTTTTTTTTTTTTTTAAA
>NW_006786215.1:0-6847 GCF_000442215.2 Lipotes vexillifer
TGCTCCATGGCATGTGGGATCTTCCCGGACCAGGGCTCGAACCCGTGTTCCCTGCATTGGCAGCAGATTCTTAGCCACTGTGCCACCAGGGAAGTCCCTGCCATTATTTTATAAATGAGGCCTCAAGCGTGTGGCAGATTAAACAGTATTTTAACACTGGCTTACCTAGGACCAATAAGCATGACTAGAATTTTTCTTAAAGGGTCATGAGTAAGCCATAGTCTGAGTAAAGTTGGTATTTTTATTTTTGATAGGGCAGTCAGCAAATCTCATATCTGAGTACATGTGATAGAGCCATACTAATATTCAGAAGAAAAGAAAAACTTGAAAGAGCAGCCTTTGAAATGGGTTACATGTTCTAATGAAAAATGGCTGGTTGGTTTTTTAAAAATGGCAAGATTGTAGAATCCTGTATCTTAAATTCCACTCAAGATGTCTATGGAATAATGAAGTAGTTCCAGCTAGTGGTGCCTGTTAGTGCTGTTTGAAGAATTTCAGTGACATAATTAACCATTATGAATAATTCAGTGCAAAATAATAATTCTTGGTCCTTGTTTGTTTAAGGATCCCTATAACAATATATCATGTCTGATTGAGCAACATAGTGTATATGTGAGGAGGAGCATTAAGAGCTTAGACTTGTTTTTAAACAACAACAAAAAAACAAAAACAAAGAAACAAGGAAACCTTGGGAAGTGTTGGATATATCTGTTACCTCCATGGTGGTGATGTTTTCACTGGTGTTCATGTATATCCAAACTCATCAAATTGTACACATTAAATGCGTGAAGTTCTTTATATATATCAGTTATATCTCAGTAAATTTATAAAAAAGCAAACAAGCAAACTACAAAAGTATGATCTTGTTGGTGAAGAAACTTTAAGTTCAGTGAGAAATAAGTTTTTTCCTCCCTAATAAGAAAACAGTAGTGAAACCAGTTTTTCCAGCAGGATAAAAATAATGCAGCGAAGAATTTACTAGGATTCCTCTTAACGGTGTCTGTCTTAGAAAATTACTTCATTTGGGATCCATATTAGAAGACTCTATTTAGCTGAATAAAGTTCTTTTGACTTATTTTCATTATTTTAATTTGTATACTATTTATTAGTAAATGGAATTCTAAAAGCTTAATTGGATGCATGTTTTACGTTTGTATTATTTTGTGGGTTTACCAGCACTAGTAATTGGATCATTACTAATTTCAATGTGGTTTCATCTGAGTTAATTTTGTAAATTATGAAGAGTGGCTTAGCAATACTAATTCATAGGTAAGTAAGATCACAGTAAACATGTTTAACCACTTGACTCTGATAATGAGAATTTGCTTTATTTTTTAAAGTTAATTTGCAGTGTTGTTGGTGTTGGTGTCCTATTATTTCCTCCATCCCGGTGCTTTAGCATATAACTTTTTTCTTTTTTTTGTAATTGGAGATGCCTCTTTATTGTCCTCTCTATACATCCTGATAGATGGGCAGCATAACCACAGCAGGCATAAATTGTTGGTCACTGCTGCAGGAATGAGAAGGGAAAAAATGTGTGGTTTCCACCTCCTTTCTGACATTTTAGCAGAGCGTGTTGACTGTACTTGGCTTTGAGGTTTTTGGCAACATGAAAATGGCAGAGGGAAGGGAATAAGCATATCAGTTTTGTTGATTCCTTCATTCTAGATCTCTTTGCATATGTTATATGTGTGGAGCCAGTACCTGTCTCAGTTATTCCATTTACTACGCTGTACAATCTTGTACAAGTTATTAACCTTTCTAAACCTCAATTTCTTCATCTGTGAAATGGAGAAAATAAGAATCTTCACTTCATAGTGTTGGTTTGAGGATTAAATCGGATGTTTAAGTATGTAAAACAACTATAGCAATATCTAGCACATGGTAAGAGCTCCGTGTTTATTATTGTCTTTGAACATACTTATTTGGAATTATTTTGCAGAGGAACTAGGAAAAATTGAAGTGCTGTTGATGTTCAGGTAACAGAAATCGCTCATTAAACTTGAGGAATAAAATGCTGTTTGTATATGTAAGCAGATAGGAAGAAAATTATTTTTTAATATTGATATTTGTTTTGTTTTAATAGGTATCAACAGATGCTGCATACAAACTTGGTCTACCTTGCTACAATAGCAGATTCTAATCAAAACATGCAGTCTCTTTTACCAGCAGTAAGTACCTTTAAAATAGTGTGAAGTAGATAATTTTTATAGAGTTCTTTACAGAATAACACATTTTTGTTTGGTGATTCTGAGTTTTGTTTAGCAAATCCTGCCCTCTTCTGAGAACATGAAGATATTCTCCTATATGATCTACAAGCTTTATTATTTTGCCTTCATATTTAATTTGAATTAATTCACCTGGAATTGATTCCCTGACTGAAGAAGTTATATCCATCCATCTGTATTCACTAACCCACCTATTTATTTATTTAAATGTGTAATTGCACAAATTATTTAGGAACAAATCTGTAATATTTTGAAGCAGATCCCCAGCCATCATATATGTAATTTAATATGCATCTCTGGCAGATAAGGACTATTATCTCACACCACAAAATTAACCAGAATCTCTTAATGTCTTATAATACCCAGGATGTTTTCATTTTTCACCAGTTATCTAAAAAACTCGAATGTTTTAATGATTGTTTGCCGCAGAATCCAAACAAGGTCCACCTGTTGCATTCGTTGATCTGTGTCTTAAGTTTTTTTTAATCTGTATCAGTTTATATTTTTTATTCTCCATTTATTTATTTGTTGAAGAAACTGGGTCATATATTTTGCAGAACTTCTCACATTTTGGATTTGGCTGATTGTATCCTCGTGGTTCTTTAACGTGTTCCTCCATCTCATCTCTGTTTCTCTAAACTGGTAATTTATAGACTGAGAGGCTCCATTAGAATTAGGTTTAGTTTTATGTTATTTCGTTGGTGGCCCCGTGTTTGTGTTGCCTATTGTATCTCGTTAGCAGGGACATAGTTTGTTGTCTCGTTTTTAGTGATGTCAGGATTGATCAGTGCACACAGTTGGTACTGGTCTGATCAGTCCATTATAAAGTTCCCCATCTACCTTCGAGTTTGTGGTTTTAGCAGTCATTGGTGCTTGTTCATTGTTTCATTTTGGGATCTAAGAACAATGAGTTTCTAACTTTACAGTTCCTTCTGCATTGTACTTCTTTTAAAAAGGAAAATTTCCTTTAATCAAATATTTGGTTATCCTGAAATAGAGAGTTCCTATAGGAAAGTCATGATAAAGGCTTGATTCTATTCCTTTATCAATTTTCAGAATAACAAGTTGGTCTCTAGCAACCTGCAAAAGATGACCAAGGATTTTCTCTTTTTTTTTTATTATCTGAACTTATACATTTTTATATTTTTAATGTGTTTAAATCCATTGAGTCATTCTTTGTGATACTCAAGTTTTCTCACCTGTGGTCAGTGGGTACCCCTTCATTTGGCTCCTGTGTCCTTCTGACGTGATTTCGGTATTGTATAGCTTCTTCGCTTCAGAATTTGTGAGAGAGATCAGACTGATTATGTTCTCTGCCCCAGAACTATTCTGCCCCAACTATTTTTCCAACCAGCCTTTTTCCTATGGGAATTGGTATTTAGAAACCACAATTTGGATGTTTGGGGCATTCATTATTACTGAGTTTCCATTTTTTCTTGGCATTTTCAGCAGACAGAGGTAGTAAACACGCTTTTTAAAAAGAAAGAAAATATTAAATTAGTGATATTGCCACTTCAGGAAAAGTTTTTTTACCCAGATTTGATTTTATGTATTAGTATCTCTTCTGTCTTACTCTAAAAATCTTGATACCTCAATGACATTATTGTAGTCACTTGTTTGCTTTATACTGCTATATATGTAACATAATTTCAATATAACAATACCAAGATTGCCGCTAACAATAATATGCTTGTCCTTAGATATATCTCACTAGGGATATATAATGAATAAATTTAGTTTTGAATCTGAAAGAATGTTAATGTGATTTTTTGCCATGGATTTCATTATCAGCTAGTATGAGCAATAGATTTGATTTCATTTGTTTCCAGGTAGATAATTCTCTCCAAGCATTATCTGTTAGAAAAATAAAACAAAATATCTTTTCTCTATTTTGTCATGCCACTTGATATTATATATCAAGTGTCCACATATGTGCGGGTCTGTGTCTAATCTCTCTATTCTGTTCCATTGGCCAGTTTTTATAAATTCCACTATCTTGTCACAGTTGTCATAGTCCAATAAGTCTTGATGTATATTAGAGAAGTTCTTTACTTATTCCTTATATTCCTTATTTTTTTCAAGAATATCTTGTGTACTGGTCCTTTGCATTTCCATATACACTTAAACATCAGCATGTCCGACATAATCCGCTTGTGATTTTCATTGAGGTGAACTTGACTATAAATCAATTTGGGGAGAATTGATGTCTCTACAATACTGAGTCTTTCAAATCATGATCATTGCATATATTTTGATTTATTTAGTCCTTTACTATCTGTCAATAAAGTTTTGTGATTTTCCTGCAAAGGAAATTTACACATCTCTGTCCTGCAGAGAGATTTACACATCTCTCATTGGATTTATTGCTAAGTACCTCGTATTTTTGAGGCAATTTGAAATGGAATCGTTGTTTTTTAAGTTTTATTTTGTAACTGTGATTGCAGTTTACATAGAAACTCTTTTGATTTTGAATCTCACAGCCTTGTTCAACTCTTACTTCTAACAATTTTTTTGTAGATACTTCCAGTTTTCTATATTCACGAACATATTTGTGAATAATGAGTTTTGTTTTTTCTTGCCAGTCCTTACACCTTTTATTTCTTTCTCTTGCCTTACTTCTCTGGCTAGGACCTCCAGTACATTCCTGAATAGAAGTGGTGATAGAGGAAATCTTAATCTTGTTCCTGATCACAAAGGGAAAGCTTTCACTGTTTGACCATTATGTATGATGCTTGCTGTAGTTTTTTTTTGGATACCTTTTATCAGATTAAGGAAGTTCCCTTTTGTTTCTGTTGTGCTAATAGTTTATATATTGAATGGATGTTAAATTTTATTAAATACTTTTATTACATCTAATGAGGTGATCATAGTTTTTTCTTTAATCTGTTAATGTGGTGAATTACATTGATTTACTTCTCAATGCTCAGTCAGTCTTGGATTTTTGTAATTAACCTACTTTTTCATGATCCACTTGGTCATGGTCTTTTTAAAAAAATTGCTATATTCAGTTTGTTAAATTTTTGATCAAGATTTTTATGGCTATTCATGAGTGTCATTGATTTTTAATTTTCTTTTCTTATAATGCCTTTGTCTGTTTTTTATTTTGAGGTTATGCTGGCTTCATAAAATGACCTGCAGAATTTTCCCACTTTTTCTTATCTGGAAGAATTTGCAGAGTATAAGCATTTCCTAAATGATTGGTGTAATTCTTTAGAAAAGCCATTTGGATCTGAAATTTTCTTTGTGAGGCTTTTATTTACTGACTCAATTTCTTTATGGTTATTGGACAGTTTATACATTTCTATATCTTATGAGGTAGCTATTTTGGTAAATTGTGCTTTTTAACATTTTATCCAAATTTTCAAATTTATTGACATAAAGTTTGTGAAATAATCTCTTTTTTCTAATGTCTGTGGGATCTGTAGTGATAGTTTATTTTATTCTTAATGTGGTTTATTTGTGTCTCCTCGTTAAAAATTTTTTTTGATCACTGTTGCCACGTATTTATTGTATTTTCTTCTTTTAGTCTTTTTAAAGCATCAGTTTTTGACTTTGATCTTTCTCTGTTGCAGCATTTCTCAAACTTTTTGTTCACAGAACCCCATTATATTATACTTAAACATTACTGAGCACTCTGAGGAGTTTCATGTCAGTTATATACACTGATATTCTTGATTATATTTTACTTATTATGCTAATATTCATTTAAAATGAACAACAATAAACCCATTGCGTGTTAATATAAATAACATTCTTTAAAGGAAAAATAACTGTATCTTTGAAAACAAATTTAGTGAGTTAAATGACACTTTAATAATTTTGCAAATTTCTTTTAACTGGCTTAATAGGAAACATCTGTATTCTCATATCTACTTATGGATTCAATCTAGCATATGTTTTGGGTGAAGTAGAAGAAAATCCAGTCCCACACAGATGTGAAATTTGAAAAGGGAAGAATATTTTTAGCCTTTTTAGGTTGTGGATAATCTGTGATAGTATAGCAGATCTCAGCAAGTGTTTTTTAAAGGTTAGTTGCAGTATGGAATCTGAAATTATATCAGTACATTTTTCTTATTCTGGTACATTAAAGTTCATTGGTCTGTCTTGCATTCTGTATGGATCTTTTACTCATGTGTGATTTCATAACATCATGCTTTGGTCATTTGGAAAATAATAAGTTCACTTAGTTATGCACCTTTTCCAAATACTGATATATTTCATTATATGATACCAAAAAATTGGTGATTTTTTGAAATCACCACCAATCTAATCAGAAAGGTCTCTTAAGTACTGGGATGTTGTCAAGCTCAAGACAGTAAATATAAGTTTGCCAAATTCCCAATTCTTCCTTGAAAAGTCAAATTTGATCATTCGCAGAAAATGCCATCAGTTGTTTTCCAGGTTCACGGTGTTCAGTTTTGAGGAAATGTCTGCCAAATACCCAAGCCTGGATAAGTATAATTTGTCTAGATATTGTTCTTTTGTTTGCTTTTTTTTGTGGTACGTGGGACTCTCACTGCTGTGGCCTCTCCCGTTACGGAGCACAGGCTCCGGACGCGCACAGGCTCAGCGGCCATGGCTCACGGGCCCAGCCACTCCGCGGCATGTGGGATCTTCCC
>NW_006786217.1:0-253 GCF_000442215.2 Lipotes vexillifer
TCCCTCAATTTGTTTGTCTGTTGGTTTTCTGATGTTTTTCTTATGGTTGGTCTGGAGTTATGGTGTTTGGGGTGGAAGATCCAGAGATAAAAATGCCATTCTCCTCAGGTCACATCATCAAGGATACACACCATCAAGCATACACACATCAAGGATACACACCATCAAAGGGACTTGTGACAAACAATTTTACCCTTGATCACCTGGCCAGTATCATCTTTTTTTTTTTTTTTTTTTTTTTTTTTTTTTTTTT
>NW_006786218.1:0-350 GCF_000442215.2 Lipotes vexillifer
CAGAAACTGACACACCATTGTAAAGCAATTATACTCCAATAAAGATGTTTAAAAAAAAAAAAGGATTAAAATGTTGGGGACTTTCCTGGTGGCAGTGGTTAAGAATCCACCTGCCAGTGCAGGGGACATGGATACATGAGCCCTAGCCCAGGAAGATCCCACATGTTGCGGAGCAGCTAAGCCCCTGTGCCACAACTGCTGAAGCCTGTGCACCTAGAGCCTGTGCTCTGCAACAAGAAAAGCCACTGCAATGAGAAGCCCACACACCGCCACAAAGAGTAGGCCCCGCTCGCCACAACTAGAAAAAGCCCGCGTGCAGCAACGAAGACCCAATGCAGCCAAAAATAAAT
>NW_006786219.1:0-344 GCF_000442215.2 Lipotes vexillifer
GTGTAAAATCCAGAAAGGCAGGACAGGCCAGGGAAAAAGGGAGCATTGTTATGCTGATGGGCGGGATGTAAATTGTCAACAGCCATCCTGGAGAAACATATGGTATTTCCTGAAACATTGAAAAAACAAGGTACATAGCCTCGGGCACTAGGCTTAGGGAAACAGAAATCAAAGAGCCAGAGCCACCCCAAAGTTTGGGGCTGCCCTCTTTACAGGAACCTCGTCCATGGTACAAGATAAATACCCACAAAAGGAAAAAATGGATCACCAAGTTGTGGCATTTACGTGTCATGGAATATCAGTCAGCATTGAAATCAATGTCATCAGGCCCATAGCATCTTAGT
>NW_006786220.1:0-2007 GCF_000442215.2 Lipotes vexillifer
TGCTCCACAATGGGAGAGGCCACAACAGTGAGAGGCCCGCATACCGCAAAAAAAAAAAAAGTTTCCCTAATGATAATTTCTAGAAAAGTGACAAAAAAGTAGCATTCTCCTCAACATTGAAAAGCAAAAGTTAACATTGAAAAGCAAAAGTCAACATTTTATATGCCGGTTAAAAACAACAGATGGCACAATTAAAGCTAGGAACAAAATTGCCATTATAACTTTGCATTTTTTGGTAACTTTTGACAAATACAAGAAGATAACAGAGACGTCAAAGGAAAATTACTACTTCTCAACATTTGCAAGTAATATATTTTTTATAGAGAGACTATTAAAGAAAATAAAAATAAGAGTATTCAGTAAAATAGCTTGATGTAAGGAAAATGTATTATGTAGATGTCATCTTCTATTTAAGAATCACTTAAACCAAATTGCCAATAGTTGATTGTGATTGACTGAGCATTCACCTTGTGTCAAGCACCATCCTAAGTAGCCTGAATATATTGTGTAATTCAATTATTATTGCCATTTTTAAGTAAGAAAAATGAAGCTCAGAGACATAAAGTAACCTATCCACAAGGTCCCACATCTGAAAAGTTGAAGAGCCAGGATTTGAACTCAATTTTGTCTGACTCCAAAGTCTATTTTATTAAATATATTTTTAAAAAGCACTGTAAAATACACTGCATAATATTAAATGCGGTGTTATGGGCTGAATTGCACCTTTCCCCCAAATTCATATGTTGAATTATTAACCCTCCAGGACCTCAGAATGTGACTATATTTGGAGGTAAATTCTTCAAAGAGGTACTTAAGTTAAAATGAGGTGGTTAAGGTGGGCCTCAATTCAATAGGACAGGTGTCCTTATAAAAGGAGGAGATTAAGGCATAGACACGCACAGAGGGAAGACCACGTGAAGTCACAGGGAGAAGATGGCCATGTACCAGCTGAGGAGAGATTTCTCAGAAGCCAACACTGTCAACACCTTGATCTTGGACTTCTAGCTTCCAGAACTGTGAGAAAGTAAATTATTGTCATTTAAGCCACCTGGTCTCTTTTACTTTGTTATGGCGGCCCTAGCAAACTAATACATATGGTATAGGGTAATTATAATTGAACCAGTATGATAATTATAGATTATCCATGGAAATAAATGAATTCCAAGTAATGAGTCTTAAAAGAAATCAGAAAAAAAAGAACCATTACCAGTGGGCTTCATATACTGGAGTAAAATCAAGTTTGGGCCTCATGTCAAAGCATGTAACAAAGCATAACCCTGTTAATTAGAGAGTTGGATATAAAGCATCTAAATATTTTTAAAGGTGAATGTTTCTAATTGCCTAAAATTTTAATTATTAAAGAATTGCAATAAAGAGTTAATCAATTCTACTATATGTAAAGAGAATAACTGTCATAAGTCAACACAAACTGCATTAACAGGCAAATATTATAGATGTTTAATGTCATGAATATACAAAGAACTCATCCACTGTACAGCAGAAACTAACACAACATTGTAAATCAACTGTACTCCAATAAAAAAATTAATTTAAAAAAATAATTCATCCAAAGGATGAAGATCACTTCTAATATCCAAACAAGAGTTGGCTAGCAAATATGTCCTCAAAAGTATGTTTTGAAATAATGAGGTAGAAAATGTAAGAAACCATTGCTAAGGGTAATGAGTAACTGGGAACAGTGATTTGGATGACGCTTATATTTATAGACACATTCACATGTGTATTTATGTACTGGATTATGATGTGAAGCTCATTTCTTTTTGTTTAAAGTTGTTGGGGTAGGAGTTTATTAATTAATTAATTTATTATTATTATTTTTTGCTGTGTTGGGTCTTTGTCTCTGTGCGAGGGCTTTCTCTAGTTGTGGCAAGCGGAGGCCACTCTTCATCGCAGTGCGCAGGCCTCTCACTATCTCAGCCTCTTTTGTTGTGGAGCACAGGCTCCAGACGCGCAGGCTCAGTAGTTGTGGCTCACAGGCCTAGTTGC
>NW_006786221.1:0-3014 GCF_000442215.2 Lipotes vexillifer
GGAAAGAGTTTGGGTAGAAATGAATGAGTAAAGTAAAATGAATGCCACTTCAGAAGTAAGAAAGTAAGCCAACTAGCTGTGAAAGGACTCAACCTAGGAATATGCCATACACTTGCCATGAGGAAAGCCAGAAGGTCTGGCACACTAATGAGAGTTATCCAGGGCCTAGAAAAACAAAGGCCTGCAGGAGATGGGGAGGGATGAAACTATGTGTTATATTGAGTGGAACTGGATGACATCTCAGAAAAACTCTGGGCTTGAATCAGTTAGACCTGGGCTCAACACCTCACCAGATGATCCTGGGAAAATGATTTAATTTAAGCTTTTTCATGTCTCAATCTCCATCTCTGTAAAATGAGAAAATCATTATTTCACCTGCAGGAAGAATACGAGAATTAAATGTGTAATATATGCAAAACCATCATCATAGTACTGAATACATAGGATGCACTCAGTACACGAGATTATTATATGTACTATTACTTTTGTTGTTGTTATGTTATTCAGCCCTTAACTTAGCTACTCACTGTACTTCCTTTCCTGCTGGCCACAGTTGACAGCATATTAGGGCAAATGAGAACTACCAGTTGAGCAAAAGGAAATATTTCTTCAGAAAATATTTCTATTACTTTCTAATCATGTCTTCTCTACTTCTATTTCCCAGACTGAGAAGAAAAACTAATTCTTCCTTTGGATGTAAAACATGTCTCTGATCAGTTCACCGACCTGAAATTTTGCAAAATGCATTGGCATAAAAAAGGAAGAAGCCCATGTAAGTAAACTGAAGTGACCTCCTACTTGTCCCGGCATCAACCTTCAGTGCACAGTGGTCTGTCCAGCAAATGTTTCTGAAGGACCTGCAGGTCCCTATGGATGGCTTCGCTGTTGTTTGGCCTTGGAAATTAGGGAGCCACAGTGCAGAGGAGAGAGATCAAAGGGCTATTTGTGAGCTGAGTCAGGAGCCCTTGTTTCTGTTTTCCAGGGGAGGGTTTTATCTAGTACCTGTTTTATAAGCCAACCCACAAGTTGGAGATGTGCCACCAGACAGTTACAGTACCCAGGACACCACAGCGAAGCCCCAGCTCCTTTCCATTCCTGGAAGACAATGTCACATGCCTTACTGGGTCATTTGGAAGATGCAAAATATAAAATACAAAGAGCCCGGCATCTAGTGCATGCTTACAATATGGTAGCTGTAACTATAATTCTTACTTTAATAGAAGTGAAAAAGAGGTTTACAGGCCTTGAGAACTTCCTGCCTGTGTTCAGACATACTGTTCAAACATGGACAATGAAGATGAAGACAGATAAAAGGGCAATCAGTAATCTATTCCAGCCAAAATTTAAGAAGGAAAGAACCAGTAAATCAGCAGATTAGTAAGTCAAACAATTGTTGAAATGAGTAAAATCTGTTTAGCTCTTGTTACATTTGAAATATAATTTTTTTCCAGTTTTTATTGGGCCGGGGCACCAAAGCTGGTAAGAAAACTGATCGGACTTAAAAGAAAGAACTACACGTAAATACTTTATTCTTTCAGAATAAAAAGAATAAATAGGAAATAATAACATTTTAATTAACTGGTTATGTGAACATTATAAAAAACACACATGAGATAATTATGTATGTGTATATAGTCAACACAACACAATAGTTACAATGTTTTCGGCCTTTACCAAATAGGCTTCTAAGTATTTTTACATATTACCTCAATTAAGTCTAACAATAACCCCATGAAGTGCTATTATCCCCATTTTACTGATGATGAAATTGAGACACAGGTAGGTTAAGTTACTCATCCAAAGTCACACAGCTTGGAAGAGGTTGAGCTGGCATTCAAACCCAGGTGGTCTGATTCTTGAGCCTGCACTTTTAACCACTGTGCTGTACGGTACTGTATAGTACACAATATTATAATTCCTTTGGTGTTTATTCCTCATATTCCTTTCTAAGATGTTCAAATATTTAATGCCTTCCATGTACCTATCTCCATGTCATCATCATCTTTCCACCAACTAAAATTAGAAAACAGTCATTTTTTCTTCTTTCTCTTCCTTAATAACCACGGTCAACTCACAGGGATTTTTTTGGCCTTCAAAATTGAAAACAAAACCAAAACCAAAAACAAACCCTTTTCTTTTCCTTTCCAGTTCTACTGCCAGCTCAGGTCTTCACTGTGCTTTTTCTAATCTGTGGTAGTATCCCCTTTCTGTTCTCCCCTCTTCAAGCTGCACTTACACACAGATGTGTGTCTCTTCCAAGACAAAATACATTTGAATTTACAGGTGGGGGAGACTTGAGTACAGACAAGATAAGCAGTTATCCTGAGGTTCTAGTGGACATGTTAGCTCTCTAATAACTTATGTTCTCTTTTGTTTACTCCTTTTAAGTTACCTATGTGCCCCTATTAAATTTATAAGATGAGAAATAATGAAGGATCATCTAGAACCTTGAGGACATTATGTTAAACAAAATAAGCCAGTCACAAAAAGACAAGTACAAGATTCATAATCCACTTACATGAGGTATGTAGAATAGTCAAATGCATAGAGTCAGGAAGTCAACTGATGGTTGTGGGGAGGCTGGAGGGACAAGGAAGAAGAGGTTGGGGAATTACTGTTTAATGGATATGGAGTTTCAGTTCTGTAAGGTGAAGAGAGTTCTGGAGATGCATGGTTTTAATGATAGCACAACTATGTGACTACACCAAATTCCATTGGACTGTACACTTAATTCCATTGTTAAGATGGAAATTTTTATGTCTTGTGTAATTTAGCACAATTAAAAAAAAAGAATAGGGCTTCTCTGGTGGTGCAGTGGTTGACAGTCCAACTGCTGATGCAGGGTATACGGGTTCATGCCCCTGTCCGGGAAGATCCCACATGACGTGGAGCGGCTGGGCCTGTGAGCCATAGCCCCTGAGCCTGCGCGTCTGGAGCCTGTGCTCCACAATGGGAGAGACCACAACAGTGAGAGGCCCACGTAATGCAAAAAAAAAAAAAAAAAAAAAAAAAAA
>NW_006786222.1:0-224 GCF_000442215.2 Lipotes vexillifer
GTACGGGTTAGGATTAGGGCACGGGTTAGGGTAGGGCTTCAGGTAAGGGTTAGGGTTAGGGTTAGCGTTAGGGACTGGGAAGGTTTAGGGTACAGTTAAGGGTATGACAACGTTTTAGGTTTAGCGTACGTGTTAGGGCTCATGTTAGTGCGCATATACATGTTAGGATTAGGGCACGGGTTAGGGTAAGGCTTTGGGTAAGTGTTAGGTTTAGGGTCAGGGTT
>NW_006786223.1:0-482 GCF_000442215.2 Lipotes vexillifer
TTAAATATCTCAACTCAGTAAATATTGTTTGAATGAATGCATGCATGAATGAGGGAGTATGCAGTAGGTAACCTAATATACCGCCCAATGTGAGAAAAACAAAAACATAAACACAAAAGCAAGCCAAAAAGTGGACCACGACGTTCTGTAAAATACCCTGCTTTTTGTTGGATGATGCCATGCACATCAAGATGCTCCTGAAAGGTCTTAATAGCTGACCTAGAATAGTAAACAATTGAAATTCTCTCAGGTTTCTTCAGCCCTATCACTGGACACATTTATACCTCTCAGGAATGTTCTTAAAAGAAGAGATTAATAAAGCTTTTATAGATGAGTTGATAAAACTCTAAATATTTAAGTCTTCACTGCCTCCTAGGTTTTCTCTATTTTGGGTTTCCGAAACATTTAAATAAACCACAGGATAATTAAAAATTAGACATTATCTTTCTTACCTTGATGTTTTTTGATGGTAAACACCTTTT
>NW_006786225.1:0-328 GCF_000442215.2 Lipotes vexillifer
GGGGGTTTTTCTTCTTTCTCTGCTTTAGGTGTAATGTTTTGTTGTTCATTTGAGATGTTTCTTGTTTCTTAAAGTAGGATTTTATTGCTATAAACTTCCCTCTTAGAACCATTTTTGCTGAATCCCATAGGTTTTGGGTCATCCTGTTTTCATTGTCTATTGTTTATAGGTATTTTTTGATTTCCTGTTTGATTTCTTCAGAGATATCTTGTTTATTAATTAGTGTATTGTTTAGCCTCTGTGTGTTTGTATTTTTCCAGATTTGTTCCTGTAATTGATATCTAGTCTCATAGCATTGTGTTTGGAAAAGATACTTGATACGATTTCA
>NW_006786226.1:0-7508 GCF_000442215.2 Lipotes vexillifer
TTTTATGTCTTAGATGTGAGACATATAATGACATATAATGACCCTGGTGAGGGACATATAATGTCCCTGGTGAGGCCTTGGAGTGTGAGGGATGGCAGACCATCTGTAATGGAAGGTGAACACACTGAAAGTAGAGGGACACCCGGTGAAAATAGGTCCTTGAATACAGGTGCCCCACCCCCACATGTGCCAGTATTGGCTAATCAAAAGGGTAGCGTCGGACTGGGGGTCATGTTACAGATTTGTATGGAAATGCTTTGCTGCACTTTGTGAAAGAGTATGTCCCATTTTTATGTGACCTTCCCCCATGTGTTAGTATTTATGTTGAGAAGAGTGATTAACAGTTGGGAATAGTTTTGGCTACAAGAGATAGAAGGGGATTTGTTTGTCACTGCCTCCAGAGATAGGCAATTTAAGGTTAATAGGGAGTCCCCGAACCTTGTGTTTTGCCTCTTATGCCTTCCTTCCATTAAGCTGCCTCACAGACCTCAATGGCTGCTTGAGCTCCAGCCTCCACACCCGCATTCCTTTCAGCTAGTAGCTAGGGATATGTTCTTAACAGTAAGTTTAAGGCTCCATCTTTCTTCTCTCTCCTTCTCATCTGCCTGTTCCCCCTGAGGAGTCTCCTCTCCCTCCTTCAACTGCGG
Source organism: Lipotes vexillifer (assembly GCF_000442215.2). Taxonomy (NCBI): domain Eukaryota; kingdom Metazoa; phylum Chordata; class Mammalia; order Artiodactyla; family Lipotidae; genus Lipotes; species Lipotes vexillifer. The sequence goes on from NW_006786226.1 coordinate 648, forward strand.
ATAGGAATGTCTTATTGCCTGATGATTTATTGTTATTGGAATCGTTTTTGAGAAGTTCAGAGAGTTCTGGGATATATGCACAGACAAGTACGCAAGGTACCTTTTAGTCACATGGCTGTGGGAACCAATGTAGTTTTTTGAACCTGTTGCTTAGCTTCATTTCCTCTGTAAAACGGCTAATAACGTACTTACTTGCGTAGAATCATGGAAAAACAAGATAAAATGTTTCACATAAACCCTCAGCCTTGCGCCTGGCAATATATTATAATGTAAAAATACTGTAAGAAACCAGGGGGTTAGAATGGCATGATGGTTAAGGTGTGGAATTTGGAGGCAGACCACCTGCCAATTTTTTTTTTTTCTTTTTTCTTCCTTAATTTTTATTTATTTATTTTTCGCTGCGTTGGGTCTTTGTTGCTGCACGCGGGCTTTCTCTAGTGGTGGCGAGCGGGAGCTAGTCTTCGTTGCGGTGCGCGGGCTTCTCCCTGCGGTGGCTTCTCTTGTTGTGGAGCATGGGCTCTAGGTGCCCGGGCTTCAGTAGTTGTGGCATGCGGGCTCAGTAGTCGTGGCACACGGGCTCAGTCGTTGTGGCGCGCAGACTTAGTTGCTCCGCGGCATGCGGGATCTTCGAGGACCAGGGCTCGAACTCATGTCCCCTGCATGGGCAGGCGGATTCTTAACCACTGTGCCACCAGGGAAGCCCTGCCAATTAGTTTTTAACCAGTGCTTGTCTTATTTGCATGTGAGGTAAGAGTCCACGTTGTTGCTTTCATGGGCTTTGTAGTTCTGTGTCTGAAGCACCTGGCGAAGGGCGGGGGCCTGACAGTGAATAAATGCTTGTTGATGGACAGGTGCGGGATTGATGGGTTAGAGGCGTGTTTCGGGATTCGGGGGAGGAAGAGCCAGCTCTGGGTTTGAGTAGACAAGAAACAGTGCTTCAGGGTGGTGGGCTTTAAGCCGCCTTGCCAGATGGGTGGATTATGCATCAAAGAAGAGTGAGGCGTTCCTCGGGAGTGAGCCAGCAGAGACCTGTTGGCAGCAATCCGCAAGACAGCTTAGGGATTCTAGACAATGCTGGCTAGAGCCCAGGTTGCCGATGGAGCGGCCAGGAGGGAGGATGTCGGAAGAGTCTTGTTGGGGGAAGAGTTTGAGTCTTTGAGTGCCAGGTTAAGGGTTTGGGGCATTTTTCCTCTTCTTTATAGCGTAACACTGAAGGAGTTTTGTTTCTGTGAGAGAGGCTGATGTCATGTAGATTTTCTGAAGGCAAGGTCCAATGAGGATATCAGAAAGATTAGGGTCATTGTGTCCACAGAAGGGGGAAAGAGATGTTCACGTTACTTTAGATTTTGTGGTCTCTTTTGTAATATGCAAAGTCAAGTAGGTCAAAACCTCCCACACTCAACAGAAACATGCAAATAGGTAAGAGTCAGTGTCTTGTCCTTGAAGACCCAGGATCAGTAGGAGTGGCCACTGATGAGTGGCTCTTGGGTCCAGACATAAATGTGATTCTTCTCCTGCTTCCCTAGTGCAGCGACATACTGGTGACCACGTGCTGGCTTTTTGATCCACTTACAAGGAGGTTGCTGTTCAAGCCTCTGAATGCCTACCACAGACTTCAGGAATGTTTTAGAGCCAGATGCAACACTGAGGGTCGTGTTCTTTCATCCCCGTTGTGCAGATGAGGAAACTGGGGCTGACAGTGGTAAGAGTGGTAAGAGGGGTGACCCCACATCACCTGGGGAGAGGACTTTGAGCTATGGGACTAGAACACAGCTCCCCTGCTGCCCAGTTGTTCTGTGTCTCTCCGGCTACATCTTCTGCAGCTAACGGTGCATTGCCCTTCAAGTGGTTCCGTCATTCCCAAGGTTTCCTTTGAGGTTTGGAGACTTAACTCAGTGATTTTACACACACAGCTGGCCGGGCTGTAGGCCACCGTCATGGATGGTGGATGATACCTCTAGGGCCACCAGAAAAGCTGCCTTAAGATATCTCCATGCCAACATTTTCTCCCGTTGAGCCAGCGTAGACTGGGTTGTCTTGAAGGGCCAGATCTCATGCCAGGAGCTGAGTTCACACGGATGGCCCCCAGATGACCTTGGGGACACCTCAGCGGAAAGGAGATACTCGTGTGGAAACGAGGGAATTGTCCCTGCAGCTTCCGTGGGCTCACCGATTTCCCACATAGGGTCATTTTTTTCCCGGAATGTCTCAATATATAGTTAACTGCTTAATTTTATTTAAATATATAAAGTGGGTAAATGTTAAGTGAGGAGTACCTATTTGTGCGTGGTATTTGAATTTAAGTTGAAAAGTTTTGAAAGAACACAACTCATCTTGATCAGTCACAGAGTTAAAGCTAGCAGGATTTGCTGAAATTACATTAACTAAATATTTCACTTTTTAAGGCTGTGATATTCAGAATCTCTTTCATTCTCTATCACTGACAAATCATAAATTAGGTTCTTCTTAGAAAGGCTGGCAAATTTTTGGACACTGGATCGGTAAAATAATAGAGAGGACACAAGTGGCCTGAGGAGGTGAATGTAGCTAAAGACTGGATATATTCTCAGTATGTGACATTCTGGAAAAATCTGATAAAACTATCAATACACTTACAAAATCCACTTAAAACTTAATTCACTTTATGTTTTAGACTTTTGGGCACGATACTTAAGGACTTTGCCTACCCATGAGGATAGCTTTTGAGCTGACAGAGGAGAATACATTTTGCATTTCTCATCAGAAAAGAAAATGCTTGTAAAGTGCCTAGCCTTGTGATTGGCACATAGTAAGCGTTCCATGAACGTGAGGTATGATTATATCTGGGCATTTACTGTTACAGTAAAGGCTTCATTGGTGTAATCCAATCGTGGATTTCCTGACAGTATCATAAATTACTCAGTGGTTATAGGGTCTATTTGTGTTTCTGGCTGACATGGGAAATTTGGAACAACCCTCTGGGGAATTATAATTGGGTGGAAACTTTGATCTGTCCTTCTTTTTAAACCAAGCTAAGTAGTAAAATGGACTTTTAAGAAGCAGTGAGCGGTGGACTGAAAGCAGTGGCTTTAAAAAGAAGCACCATTTTGAAGTTCAGGGGGACGAGCTAATCTTTCATGTTCCTGCTTTATTGGATGGAATCAGCACCCCAGGTGTTGACAGAGGACTCCAGCTGTTTCCGAGGAAAGAGAAGCTGGCATTCGGGTTCATGCCACGGTTGTCACATTTCGACACAGATAAGACAGATGAGACAAATATAGGTGACATGACAGGCGGGCAGCCTGGACCAATCACCAGCTCGGTTGGCCAGCTTTGCTTTTTGTTGTAGATTGCCTTGGGTGTGTGAACGCAGGATGGAGCAAGGCGGCCCCGGGCTGTGCGTTAGCAGCTGTCTCCCTTAGAATAGGGAGAAGGAGGGGCTTCAGTATTGGATGGGGCTGGGGGAGGAGGAAAGCTCTGAAGCGAAGGAGCTTGTAGACGGAGGGGAAGGCCTTCAGCCCCTCCACTGTAGCGGCCCTGGGTGTTCTGTGCCATTGCGACAGAATGGATAGAGCAACGTGGTCATCGTCTCCCTCCTCCCTTATATCTCCTTTACTGCTTGCTGGGGAGAACAGTCAGGCAAATAACAGCTTTTATCCATGGGGATAGACTGGGTTCTTATTACTGAAACGATATGGAAAGCCTGAAAATCTTTTACCCCCTCTGTGTCTTTATAAATGATTTTCTTCCCCATCTGCTTTGTCAAATCCTGCTTTGAAAGAAAGAGAGAGAGAGAGAGGAGAGGAGAGAAGAAAAGAAAGAAAGAAAGAAAAGAAAAGAGGAGCTTCCCTGGTGGCGCAGTGGTTAAGAGTCCGCCTGCCAATGCAGGGGACGTGAGTTCGAGCCCTGGTCCGGGAAGATCCCACATGCCGCCGAGCCACTAAGCCCGTGCGCCACAACTACTGAGCCTCTGCTCTAGAGCCCGCGAGCCACAGCTACTGAGCCCGTGTGCTACAACTACTGAAGCCCACGTGCCTAGAGCCCGTGCTCCGCAACAAGAGAAGCCACCACGATGAGAAGCCCGCGCGCGGCAATGAAGAGCGACCCCCGCTCGCCGCAACTACAGAAAACCTGCGCACAGCAACGAAGACCCGACACAGACAAAAATAAGTACAAATAAATAAATAAATTTATAAAAGGAAAAGAAAAGGACCCATATTTATTCACCTAAAGGATATTTGTGTTTAGCTAATGAGATAAGCCCTGGATAAACTCTGGGAATTCAGAAATGAGTCACAAAGACACGTCGTTGCTTTCATGGTCTAGACATAATTATAACATGTGATAAGAGTATAGAAAAGGGCTGTGAAAAGAGTCCATGAAACTCAATCCATGAGATAGTTTTTAATATGACTTACTGTCCAAAATTGCTGACTTAGGTGTTGCTCTCTGGAAATTGCCTAATTACAAAAGCCGAAGGGAAAACACATGTCAAGGAAAAGCAGTGTTCAGAGAGGACAACAGTGACATTCGCACCATGCATCCCTTTGGAGTGGCAGTCAGGGCAACATAGGAGGACTCCAGCCCGTGAAAAAATCTGGGCCAGACCCTTTCTTATTAAAGGTCCGCTGATCACGGGCTGAACTGCTAGCCGTTCTCACGTGCTTTCCTCAGAGGTCTCCGTTTCCTTCCTGACCGGGGCTCATAGGTCGGGTCCATATCCAGGCAAGGGAGCAGTTTATGTCATTTCCACTGTGGAAGGACCCATCTCTAGGAAGACGCTGTGAGAGGCCCCTGGAGGAAAAGCTGTTGTGTGACCAAGCCAGCTGGGGAGCTGGCTTTATCTGTTAGGGGATTTTTACTAACTTAGGTGTTAGGATGAACATCCTGGCCTGGTAGAGAGGTTTATTTCTCGGTCCTTTGACCCTTTATGTGGCTGTCCAGAGCTCAGCTGCTCTTCGTTGGTGGCGTCAGACTTAAGGCTGAGAGGAGTGAAACGGGCAGGCTTTCCGACTCATGCTCAGTATGGCCTATCGCTTCTGGAAGATCGAGGAGACCCAAGGTCCCCATACAGACTCCACCCAGGAGGGAAGTGCTTTTCTTGCCCCTGGATTGCTGAATAAAGCACTGGAGGGTCCCGGCCGACGAGGCTCTCACCCATTTATAGTGTTCAGCTCGTCAAATAAAGTGGTTCCAGTTTCTCTTTTATTCTAGAAATTCATCTGGAAACATATTAGGCAAGGCCATCACGCTGCCTTTGTACCTCTAGAAAACAGTCCTGTAGGTCAGGGCTGTGGGGTGGTAAGGGAGGGAGATTCTCTTTCAAGATGCTGTTTGAAGTTGTTTTCAGATGTGGTTCAAGGGTATTTGCTTATTCAACACTGAGAACCAGCTATTGCCAAGAGGAATAACTAGCATTTGTAAATCTCCAGATTGACAGCTTGATCAGTATTATTTGATCCTTGGAACAGCCATGTATCCCCTGCAAAAATATGGGAATGATAATACCTGCTCATTAGGGATCTTGGGAGGATTAAATGAGATAATATAGGTCCAAGTGTCTAGCTCAGTGTCTAGTGGGTGGGGGAAGCTGGGTAAATAGGAACCTCCTTAATCACTTGGAACGTGAGGTCATGGAAATTAAATAGCATTAACTATGGTTAGAGAAATCTGAGTTTGGGGGCTCAGACCCAGGGACCCCATCCTGCCCCGAACTAATCACCACCTGTGATTAAGGCAGAAAGAACTATGGCCCAAACATGCCACACTTCAAAAAAGTAATGAGAAGGAAAAAGGGCTTGGGTGATGGAGAGACAAAGTGCTTTTGCCTTAACTTCTGACACAAGGGCTCCCTGGACTAAGCAAAGAAATTTCCTTTAAAGTGGTAACTAGATTGAAGCTGATCTATTTTCCATTCTAATATAAATAATGGAGTAAAAATACAAAAATGAAATATGGAAATCCATGTGGAATAATTTTTATTTACTTACAGTAATGTGGAATTATTTAATATTCACTGGCTACTCTGTACGTTAGTGTTAAATGAAGGAATGAATGAATATCTGATGATCCCTAAATTCATTCCATCACTCGAAATGTGATGATTTATTTGCCGTGGTTAAAAATGTAAATTTAGCGTCTTGGTCTATGAGTTTGACATTTCAAATCTCTTAAGAGACCTAAATGAATTCTTATTCATATTTAGTTATTTTTGGCAAAGCATGTACACAAGTGAAAATGGTCACCACGTGTTAGTCAATGAAAGGGTTGATTGGGGTCCATTATCCATTCCTCTCTCTAGGATTGCTTATCAGTCAGAATTCTAGGTTTAAATTAGTTTCTTGGACCAGAACGTCTCAAATATAAATGTACACAGGAAGTACCTGGGGGTCTTATTAAAATGCAGGTTCTGATTCAGCAGGTCTGAGACAGGCTTGGAGTCTGATTTCAACTTGTGCCCTGGCCTTGCCATTTTAAATTTGTGTGAACTTAGGTTAAGGGAAAAAAAAAACAAAACACAGCTAACTTCTCCAAGACTTAGGTGTTCATCAGTGCAACAGAGGTATAATTGAGGATTAAACCCGGTAATGCTTGACCCTTGGGAAGCCCAAGGTTCCTCTCTCCATTGCTATTCTCCCCTGAAGCCTTCCACCCCACCCCACCCCACCCCCAACTTATTTGCAAATTTTAAGCCTTCTCTGTAGTTATAAAAACGTTCTAGATTCTTCTAAGAAGTTAGACAATGTGAAGTTGATATAAATCAAAGTGGATAGTCTTCCTCCTCAAGCCTCTACCTCTTCCTCTACTAACTCCAGTTGATTCTTTTTTTTAACATCTTTATTGGGGTATAATTGCTTTACAACGGTGTGTTAGTTTCTGCTT
>NW_006786227.1:0-262 GCF_000442215.2 Lipotes vexillifer
CCCCTTTTTTTTTTTTTTTTTTTTTGCGGTACATGGGCCTCTCGCTGCTGTGGCCTCTCCCGCTGCTGAGCACAGGCTCCGGACGCGCAGGCTCAGCCCAGCCGCTCCGCGGCATGTGGGATCTTCCTAGGCAGGGGCACGAACCCATGTCACCTGCATCGGCAGGCGGACTCTCAACTACTGCGCCACCAGGGAAGCCCAGCCCTTTTTTTTAATGACAGAAGTCAGTTTAGGGGAAGAGTGCCCCCCCCCCCCCCCCACC
>NW_006786230.1:0-1895 GCF_000442215.2 Lipotes vexillifer
GCGGCTGGGCCCGTGAGCCATGGCCGCTGAGCCTGCGCGCCCAGAGCCTGTGCTCCGCAACGGAAGAGGCCACAACAGTTGAGAGGCCCGCCTACAGCAAAAAGAAAAAAACAAAAATAACCTCAAACAGAAATTCAAAAATTCCACTGAAAAATTTTTGAATTTCCCACAGAAATTCAAAAATCGTCACATAACAGGTAAATTGTGATAACATATTATTGTATGCATACCCTGCTATATTTTAAATAGGATTCAGTTTCAAAGGGGAAAAAAAAGCTGCTGACGTAAACTAAACTTTTTAGGAATTATTACTGTAATATATAAAATCAAAGTGTGCCTTTGGTGCATTTGAGAATGCAATAATGTAATTGAGAGCAGTTCTTAAAGACAAAGGGCTAAACAAATGCGAGTTACTGCTTTTGTAGAACTATGGTTATGTAGCAATTTAACATGCTTTATATAAAACTGTAGAACCTATCCATTACAAACCATAAGATTATCAGCTCTCATCTGAACCATACAAAAATATGCCTATGTTCCTATTTTCCTCCCAAAATGAAACTATTTAAGGTGGGTCATCAATTCAAGATTTCCAAAGTTGAACTAATATTCTCACAAAGGGCTCAGTTGTGTCATTTGACCAAAAGCATGAAACATGAGATTAGTCTAAACCAATGTTACCTCTAGCTTATAGGTATGTTGTGTTTCACAGATACACACACACACACACACACTCAAACACACACACACATACATATCAATGTAGTTTATTCAATTTAACTTTTATATTTTTGCTATAAACTTTTATTTAGTATTTATCTTATTACTTTAAATTTTCTTTCCTTGATACTTTCCTTAATCAAAGTATTCATTTAGCTGATTTTGTAATTTTATTTTATTGAGTTTTAATATTTTAAATATTTTATCTTTTAAGTATTTTATCTTTTATTCTTTAATTATTCAATTTCCATAGCATTTTCTAATTTTTTTTTTTAGAAATTTCTAAGAAACTTTCACCCTCTTTTGAATAGATAATGAGGAAGGCACGAGAGCAGAGCAGATAAGTCACAGGAACACAATCCATAAGCCATAATAGAGAAGACAGATGGACAACTTTCTTTTGAGAAGTTCCATACAGAGCCACCCACAACCCAAGTCAGAGATCTCCCAGGCAATCCTGGAGAATTTGATCCCAACTATCATTAGCAAGTAGCAGCTGACACACCTATTTTTTAATCCATTTAGACAACAGTCTAGGAACCACACAGGTAAAATCACTCCTTCAGAAGGATGACAAACTAGCCTACAAAACAGCCCAGATGAATTGAAGCGACAATATTATATTAAGCGATAATATAATATTATATTATCTTCACCGCCTCTCTGAGGAGACAGGTAGATATACTAAAACCCACAGTCTCTGAGCACAGTTACAGGATGTGGCTTCTTCTGAGCAAACCAGCCAGGATAGACAAGAAGGCATACAGGGCTTTGCCAATAAGGTGTTTTACTTAGTTTCAAAACTACTCGTACTAAAGAGTAAGGAGATACTTCTGAACCTCCCTTCCACCTTTTTTGGAGACATGTACAAAACAGAGGGCAGTAGAGCAAAGTTGTCAGCAACAGTAGGGTAGATTTACCACTTAATAGCTATGTGACCTTGACCAAACTGCTTCACCTCCTGAAATCTCAGTTTATTTACTTGTTATACGAGTCAGGCATAGAACTTGCCATATAAATATATACATCAAAGTATTAAATGAGATTGTGCACATGGAGTATGACTGACCCTTCAAAAACTCAGTAAACGTTATCTAATTTATTTTTATATGTGTATACGTATAGCTGATACACTTTGTTATAAAGCAGAAACTAACACACCATTGTAAAGCAAT
>NW_006786231.1:0-2873 GCF_000442215.2 Lipotes vexillifer
GTTTTTTGCGGTATGCAGGCCTCTCACTGTTGTGGCCTCTCCCATTGCGGAGCACAGGCTCCGAACGGGCAGGCCCAGCGGCCATGGCTCACGGGCCCAGCAGCTCCGCGGCATGTGGGATCTTCCCGGGCCGGGGCATGAACTGTGTCCCCTGCATCGGCAGGCGGGCTCTCAACCACTGCACTACCAGGGAAGCCCTTGGCATTGATTGTTTTGAGTGTCCTTTCTGCAGTACATGGCAAGTCCTTTCCACTTGCACATTCAATTTTTTTTCTCAGAAAGTTTTATTGCATTATAATTTTGAGAATATGCTCTATTCAATTGTTTGACTTTTTTCCTTCAAGGACCTCAATTATACACAGTGGATTTTTTCATGTCTTCTCTCTTCATTTTCCTCATAATCTATATTTTTTCTCAAACATTTTTCTTTTTATTATCCTTTATTTCCCTGTTTTTATACTACTTTTCACTTTCTATTTCCATTGCAGTAGTATGTTTGCTCTTTTACTTATTGTAATTTAGCTTTTATTTTTTTAGGTTTAGATAATTCATTTATTCCTTTGATCAGTAGTCTAAGTTCAAAGGGTTTCAAAAGCAAAATAAACAAAAAATAAACAAATAAACAAAAAATCTCTTGTGTTATATTTGCTTTGTATCCCTTACTATCTTATATGGTGCTATGAAAACCATCCAAAATAGGCACAAACTGAGGAATGGAAAGGATCGCATTACTTGCCTAATACTATGCAGTAATTTTTCACAGAGGTTAGGATTAGAACCCGAGGTTCCTGAACTTCCAGCAATTTCTCCTGCTTGCTCACATTGCTGTTCCTCAAATTCATTCACACAGGTTGCTCTTAATTTAGTCTTGATTTCTAAAATTTTCTTTACTTTTTTTCTCTGTACTTATTTCTCATATATTTATCTCTTTATATACTTGGAGGTTTTTTTTTTAACTTCTTTATACTTTCAATTTTCATTACTATATTTTGTAGTTTAAACTTGATTTCTAAAATTTTTCTTATTTTTTTTTCTGAACACTTTCATTTTTCTTTCTTATCTTGCTGCTGTTTGGTTATTTCATCTTTAAACGTCTTTATTTTATTTTTATCTTGTTTGGGGGTTCTATTGGTCTTCTTACACTTTAAAATTCATTTAAAAATTATAGGCAATAATCTCATCTACTTTTCTGGCATAATTTTTTCTATTCATCTTTCATTATCTAGCACTACATTATCCAGTTTATTATCTTTGTCTCAACTATATATATTTTAGAGAGTATAGCAATAATCTTTTTTTAAATGTATAGTTGATTTACAATATTGTATTAGTTTCTGGTGTATAGCAAAGTGATTCAGTTATACATATATAATTTTTCAGATTATTTTCCATTATAGTTTACTACAAGATATTGAACATTGTTTTCTATGTTATACAATAAATCCTTGTTCCCTATCTATTTTATATATTGTACTGTGTATCTGTTAATCTCATACTCCTAATATATCACCCAACATTTTTTCTATGTCTGTGAGTCTGTTTCTGTTTTGTAAATAGATTTGTCTGTATTATTTTTTAGATTCCACTTATAAGTGATATAATAATAGTATTTGTCTTTCTCTGGCTGACATATTTCACTTAGTATAATATTCTCTAGGTCCATCCATGTTGCTGCAAATGGCAATATTCTTTTTTTATGGCTGAGTAATATTCCATTTTATATATATACCACATCTTCTTTATCCATTCATCTTGACAATAATCTTTTAATTTGTCCTTGTTTATATGAGATGCATTTCATCAAAATTTTAAGGGAAATTTCCTGAATGAAGAAAGTGGTAGATTTTCTAGTTTCACTGATTAAGAACTACATCTTCTGTTATTAATATGAATATTTTTAGAGTCCTCTCATAGACACTTTCATACATCTGAGACCTGTTCTCATAAAACTCTCTCTGTCTGAACATTTTCCCTTCTGTGCACCCAGTGTTCCTGTTTTGCTCTTTCTGTCAAATTTCAGAATTTTTTTCTCCTGTAGTCTTAGGTCTCTGTCCTTCTGCAGAAGAATTTTTGGAATATTTCTAATGTCTTTAATGTAGTGTAACAAACTATCTTGGTTTTCTTGGGACTATTTTCACACTGAAAGTCCTACATCCATGGAAACCCCTTAGTCAAGGGCAAATTGAGAATGTTGGTCACCCAAAACTTAATGTTCATTCTCCAATGCCAGGGTAGTACCATAATCGACTTGATGTCAAATCTACTCTGATAGTCTCACAGTTCCATAGTGTAGTGAATCCTTTTAGTCTTTTCTGCACTTCCATGAAAATTAGAGCTTGTGGAATATTTTCTAATTTTACTGTTCTTTTACTCAGATCAATTTTCTGAGGATTCCATACTGAGAGGATTCCATTCTCCTTTTAGGGGTAGCTGTGTATTGGGTATATCTGTGTTCTCAGGTTCTTAGACTCCTCAATCCCCATTTACTTTATTCTGTTAACTCTTCAGAACCAAAACTTGTGTGGGTTCTGATTTGATGGTGATTGGACTTTATCAACTCATATTTTATATTTTCTAGGTATACCTTATTATTTTGTTTCTTTTCCCCCCTATTAATAGTTATTTTTCTGTGTATTTTATTAGTGGATTTGTGTAGATTTAAAAAATACCATTGAATTCATCTTGTCCTGACTCAGAATTCCCCAGAGTTATAAATACATACTTCTAATGAATATCTTTTTGATGGGTTCCTCTACCTTTGTGTAGTATAGAACTTCCACTATTATTATGATAACTGGCAGGAGACTACGTTAAGATAACACTTGCATTGAGAATTTGCATCCGTTGGTTATTTAATTTTATCTTTTTTTCCC
>NW_006786232.1:0-208 GCF_000442215.2 Lipotes vexillifer
AGAGTATGGTCCACTGTGTGACCATGCAAATTTTCAAAAACGAACCTCAGTTTACATCTACTGATACTCGTGTTGGTCGTTCCAGAAGGTTTTGTGACACTCTCCACACTTGGAGAGTCTGTGCTTTTAACTTCCTGTTTGACACACTTTTCAATTTCTGAGGAAGATGGACAGGAATGTGGAGAAAAAATGAGAGACTAGCTGTAGG
>NW_006786233.1:0-1560 GCF_000442215.2 Lipotes vexillifer
ATCCCACATGCCACGGAGCAGCTGGGCCCGTGAGCCATGGCTGCTGAGCCTGCGTGTCCGGAGTCTGTGCTCTGCAACGGGAGAGGCCACAACGGTGAGAGGCCTGCTTACTGCAAAAATAAATAAATAAATAAATAAAACTCAATAAAACAACTCAATAAGAAAAATGGGGAAATATTTTCATGGACATTTAATAAAGGAAGCTACATGGATGGTAAGTAAACACGTGAAATGATGCTCAACATCATTTGTCATTAGAGAAATGCAAATTAAAATCACAATGAGATCCTACTAGATGAGATACACATCTTTAGAATGTTTAAAATTAAAAAGACTAATGATACCAAGTATCCTCAAGAACGTGGAGGAATTGGAATTCTCATACACTGCTGGTATAACTACTTTGGAAAACAATTTCTTAAAAAATTAAACATAAACTTAAAATATGACCCAGGTATTTCATTCCTAGTAGGATGAAAGCATATGTCCATTAAAAACAAATAAACTATTGATACACATTAAAACAACAATGAATCTCAAAATAATTACACTGAGTTAAAGACAGCAGACAGAAAAAGAGTACATACTGTATGATTTCATTTATATAAAATTCTACAAAATGTAAACTAACCTATAATGACTGAGAAAAGATAATTGGTTACCTGGGAGGGCAGGGGGTTGGGGATTACAAGGGGATATGAGGGAACTTTGGGGGTGATGGATGTGTTCACTATCTAGATTGTGGTGATTGTTTCAAGTTATCAAATAGTATACTTTAAATATGTGCAGGGTATGTCAATTATACCTCAATAAAGCTGTTAAAAAAAAATTGTAAACATTCCTGTTCTGCAAAGACCTGTTTTAGGCTTCCCCACCATGAGGAGTTTGGCCCTCTCCCACATCACCCTTTGGCTCTTCTCTCCTCACCTCCATTCTTTCTCCCCACCACCTTCTCTTGCTTCAACAACAAATGTCATGCTGAGCAGTTATGCCCTTGTCCCTTAACACTGAACTTCTGACTCCAGTTCAAACCTGGACCTTTACCATCCATCTCATGGTGGTTCAGTCCCCAAATTCCAGAGCCAAAGTGCATGGGTTTGGAAGCTCTGTTCTCCACTTTCTAGCTGGGAGCTTCAGCAAGTTACTCACCATCTCTCTGCTCAAGTTTCCTTATCTACCAAATGGCAGTGAAATCAATAATATTCTTACATGATTTGCTGTGAGAGTCAAATGAGTTAATGAATATAGAATACTGGGCATGTCACTATTCAATACATGTTAGCTGTTATTGTTTCTTCTAGGATTTAAAAGCATTTTTGTAAGATCAGACAGTTCTTCCTTAAGGAATTCAATTAAAAAATAGGGAGAGGGCTTCCCTGGTGGCGCAGTGGTTGAGAGTCTGCCTGTTTATGCAGGGGGCACGGGTTCGTGTCCCGGTCCCGGAAGATCCCACATGCTGCTGTGAGGCTGGTCCCATGAGCCATGGCCACTGAGCCTGCGGGTCTGGAGCCTGTGCTCTGCAATGGGAGAGGCCACAACAGTGAGAGGCCCGCGTACTGC
>NW_006786234.1:0-310 GCF_000442215.2 Lipotes vexillifer
ACTTGCAGAGCCAGTGCCTTCAACGCCCTGTTTAGCACACTTTGCGATTTCTGCGTAAGATGGGCAGTAATGGGGAGAACCAAGGAGAGACTAGCTGTAGGTGTTTGGACGAGCACATTGAACTCTAATTTCCCACCAGCAAGAAGAATGAACCAAAGCCTCAGCATGCCGTGCCTGAACCAGACCAGGGTCTGAAGCAATCCTGCGGGATGGCGGCCAGCTCACAAGAAAGCGAGGGTTGAAAAGCAGCTCAGGGCCACTGTATTTCACAAACCTGCAGAGTTATAGATGACATCTTTCGTCCAAAAAT
>NW_006786235.1:0-282 GCF_000442215.2 Lipotes vexillifer
AAAATCAGAGGAAATAAAAGATATTTAAAAAACAATAGAAAAAGAAATCAATAAAACCAATAGCTGTTTCTTTGAAAGGGTAAACAAAATTGACCAACTTCTGGGCAGGCTCACCAAGAAGAAAAGATGACCCAAATAAACAAAATACAAAATGAAAAAGGAGAAACAATAACCAATACCACAGAACTACATAAACCATAAGAGAATACTATGAAAAACTGTATGCCAACAATTGGACAGCCTTGAAGAAATGGACAAGATTCTAAACATTTACAGTCCACC
>NW_006786236.1:0-545 GCF_000442215.2 Lipotes vexillifer
AAACAGAAACTAACACACCATTGTAAAGCAATTATACTCCAATAAAGATGTAAAAAAAAAAAACGCACAACTTTCTGTACATGGCTGATACAGTGTTCAGTGCATGAAATTTGTTTACCACGGTAGGGTATTTTATTCATTCAAGCAGCGATTTAAAGAAAGATTTGAGTTCTCAGCTGTGCTGTTTATTATCCAAATTTATCCTTATTGTGGCCTCTTAAGCCACAGTTTTGATTTGTTAGATGTTTGTATGCAGAGTCTTCAGAATCTATAAGGCACTATTCTATAGGAAAAGAAAAATTACTGAACAAATTAATAGGAAGAATGCCTGTGAAGTACTTAAGCATTCATACCACTAAAAATCAGACACCTTAAGACCTTTTGGAAAATCTATAAATTTTCCTGGTCCCTCTCAAGATCACTTGTATCTTCCACTTGATTTCTCCTCTTATACATTCGTACCTTCCCCATAAACAACTGACTGTGTTTCTTTTTATGGCTGAGTAATATTCCATTGTATATATGTGCCACATCTTCTTTATCCA
>NW_006786237.1:0-265 GCF_000442215.2 Lipotes vexillifer
ATTGCAAATGGTTAATGATTGTTTAAAAATACAGTATTGCACATTTAGAATCCTGAGCTATCTTGTGGTCAAAATACAGTATTTCTCTAGTTACTTTAATTTGTCACAGGTTTTAAAAAAGATATTAAATGAGTGGGTTATTGCTGATTATCTGCCATAAAGTTCTAATTATATACTTCTATCTATATCAGACTAATTTTTAGCTCACATTTTCTCATTAACCTAATGAAAAGCTTTTTAGAATCAGGACAAATAGGATAAACGT
>NW_006786238.1:0-1584 GCF_000442215.2 Lipotes vexillifer
CATCTTTTCATGTGCCTGTTGGCCATCTGTATGTCTTCTTTGGAGAAATGTCTATTTAGGTCTATTCTTCCTGAGAGGCGCGTCTTAACTATCTAGGGCCCATTTTTCCAAAGCACAATGCTGTTGCATACTTAATAGACTCCAGCATAGTGTAAACATAACTTTCGTATGCATGAGGAAACCAAAAAACGTGTGTGACTGACTTTATTGCAATACTGGCTTTATTGCAGAGGTCTGGAACTGAACCTGCCACATCTTCGAGGTACGCCTGTGTTTGTACAAAAGACTGCAGTAATATCCTCCCACTGTCCGTACCCGTGAGCACTTCCCTCCCACACTGGCTCTGTGCTTGCCCGCGTGACTGACTTTGGTTAATGGGGCAATAGCAAATGTGACATAAACGGAGACTTGAAAAGTGCTTGCCCTCTTTTGCTGCTCTTGGGAACCCTGTAATCACCACCATGGAACAGGCCCAGACTAGCCTGCCGGATGATGAGGGACACATGGCCAAGTCATCCCCTGCCTCACCTGACGTAGAGCCAACAATCAGACA
The DNA here is from genome assembly GCF_000442215.2 of Lipotes vexillifer. Classification (NCBI taxonomy): domain Eukaryota; kingdom Metazoa; phylum Chordata; class Mammalia; order Artiodactyla; family Lipotidae; genus Lipotes; species Lipotes vexillifer. The sequence goes on from NW_006786238.1 coordinate 554, forward strand.
CGTGAAGGAGGGCATCTGGAACTAACCAGAGAAAGAAAATGTAAGATAAGATCTGAATCCTACTAGGAGTTAGCCAGCAAGTCTCTGTGCCAACCAGTGCCCAATATCAAGCCAGGAACTGCCTCTCAAAGAAGGTGGGCTGGTGCCAGACACGTGACAAGACCCTCCTCAGGAGGATAATAGTTATGTATAATGCCTGCACTAAAAGATCCTGGTAGATAACCTTTGATCAGGTGGTCACCTGGCACAGTCATGTGTGTAATACTCATGTGATAAACTGTATTCAGCATTTGAAGCTGTAGTAAAATGATAGCCCAAAATTAACTTAAATTTGAGATACTTTATTCTTTAATAAAAACACAAGATCATGCTATAAAGGATTTAAATATGCGTGAATCTGAACAATTTCTTTTATCACAGTGAGCGTGCAAGTGTCTACAAGATGAGCACTCTGAAAATTAGGGCCAGATGATAGCTTCAGTTAGCTGGTTCCAAGTTTCTTTTAACTCTTAATGTCTTGGAATAGAATCTCGAGTGAAGATGTCCTGTATTTGGCAGTATCTTAGCACACTTATTTCTATCTCAAGAGACCTAGTTACTACTACAGATGTGAATAATTCTAAACAGCAATACATGATTTACTTAGCTTCTGTACTTGTAAACTGGGAAAGGGAAGAAAAACAAAAGATGTGGAATCATTTTAACATCATTAATTGTTGACCCTTAGTAAAAGTTACATATGGCCAGAAATATACATGGGATACAAGAACAGTAAGAAAAAGTCCTGCATCTTATTCCACTTAATCATCACACATGTAACAAATAATTGTAACTTTTATTGATATTTCATAAAACCAACTCTCTCACTCCCTTTTAAGTCCTCAACTTCATTTTCTTTTCTTTTTTTTTAAAGGAACTTTATTTATTTATTTATTTATAAGCATCTTTATTGGTGTGTAATTGCTTTGCAATGGTGTGTTAGTTTCTGCTGTATAACAAAGTGAATCAGCTCTACGTATACATATATCCCC
>NW_006786239.1:0-845 GCF_000442215.2 Lipotes vexillifer
GGTTCCAGCCTCTGTGAGTTTTTGCAGGGGTAATTGAAGTGATTAATACTATATAGTACATATATAGTACATATGTGTATTACACATTGTCAAATCATTTCCAGTCAACATGCTTATCATTGCTGATAACTAGGACTTAATGATGAAGCCACGAGAAACCATCAACTTGCCCCAAAATGTGCCTGTCTGCATTTCTGGCCCATGAACCATACAGATTTCTATAAATGAACTATATCTGGCATCTTGTTCTTACTTCAGGGTCATCTCACCTTCAGGGCCATAGCACCTACTCTTTCTCCTTAAGTAGGACGTCACAATGGACTCGTGACTAATCAGGCCATGCTCACACATAACTGGTTTCATGCATTTGAAATTTTTAATTTTGGGGGGTGCTGTGACTCAGCTATGGGCATCAGTGGCCTTAACACAGTCAAGCAACTTGTAGCTGAAATTAAATTGAGTATTATTTACCAGCATCATTCACCATAACGTGTCACTGAGTCAGTGGTCACAGGACATAGAGCAATTACACACATAAGTGCACATGCACATTTCAGGTAAATAGCTTGCTTAATCAAACCCTCTTACCTCCTGCTAAATCTCATACTTTGTATGCCATCAACAACCTGCCAGACTCCTAAAACAAGGCCAACATTTAACTATATAAGATTTAGTTAACTTATCTAACAGTCATATTGCCCTCACTTCTCCAACCCAAAGTTAGTTAACTGAAAGCTAGCCTCCTAACTGTACCAATTACTTAGATGTGTAAGGCTTATAAAGACAGACAACCCATAGTTCTGCCATTTACTCTGAACAACAGCAAAAATAAATGTCAGTGAGGT
>NW_006786240.1:0-200 GCF_000442215.2 Lipotes vexillifer
GCCCTAAACCTAACCCGTACGGTAACACTAATCCATGCCCTAACACATAAGCTAACCCTAAACAGTTGTTGTATCCTAACCTGTAGCCTAAACCGTCTCCGTTCCCTAACCCTAACCCTAACACTAACGCTTACCCAAAGCCTTACACGAACCCGTGCCCTAATCCTAAACCGTACGCTAACACTCTGCCGTGCCCTAAC
>NW_006786241.1:0-552 GCF_000442215.2 Lipotes vexillifer
ATGGGGATGGTTTAGGGTACAAGTTAGGAAACGATAATGGTTTAGTGTTAGCGTATGTGTTAGTGTATTCGTTACTGTTAGTGTAAGGGTTAGGATAAGGGCACGGGTAGGGTAAGGCTTCGGGTAAGTCTTAGGGTTAGTGTTAGGGAACGGGGACGGTTTAGGGTACAAGTTAGCGTATGACAACAGTTTAGGGTTAGCATACATGTTAGGGACGGGTTAGTGTTAGTGTACAGGTTAGGATTAGGGCATGGGATAGGGTATGGCTTCCGGTAAGTGTTATGGTTAAGAGTAGATTTAGGGTTAGGTGTAGGGTTAGGGAACGGGACAGTGCAGGTTACACGTTAGGGTACGACTAAGGTTTAGTGTTAGCGTACATGTTAGGGCACGGGTTGGTGTTAGTGTACGGGTTAGGATTAAGGCACGGTTTAGGGTAAGGCTTCGTGTAAGAGTTAGAGTTACTGTTAGGGTTAGGGTTAGGTTTAGGGAACGGGGACGGTTTAGGGTACAGGTAAGTGTACGACAACAGTTTAAGGTTAGAGTACGTGTTAG
>NW_006786241.1:1403-6070 GCF_000442215.2 Lipotes vexillifer
TTTAGGGTTAGCGTACGTGTTAGGGCATGGTTTAGTGTTGGTGTACAGGTTAGGATTAGGGCCCGGGTTAGGTTAAGGCTTCGGGTAAGTGTTAGGGTTAGCATTATGGTTAGGGTTAGGGTTAGGGAACGCGGACGGTATAGGGTTCAGTTTAGGGTATGACAACAGTTTAGGGTTAGTGTATGTGTTAGGGCACAATTTAGTGTTAGTGTACGTGTTAGGTTTAGGGCGCTGGTTATGGAAAGTCTTCGGGTAGGGTAAGGGTTAGGGATAGGGTTACGGTTAGGGAACACGGAGAGTCTAGGGTATAGGTTAGGGCACGACTATGGTTTAGGATTAGAGTACGTGTTAGGGCTCTGGTTTGTGTTAGTGTACGTGTTAAGTTTAGGGCTCGGGTTAGGGTAAGGCTTCGTGTAAGTGTTAGGGTTACGGTTAGGGAACGGGCCCGGTTTAGGGTACAGGTTAGGGTACCACAACGGTTTAGGGTTAGCGTCCCTGTTAGGGCACAGCTTAGTGTTAGTGTTCAGGTTAGGATTAAGGCATGTGATGGGTTAAGGCTTCGGGTAAGGGTTAGGGTTAGTGTTGGAGTTTGGGTTAGGGAACCGGGATGGTTTAGGGTACACGTTAGGTTATGACAACGGTTTAGGATTAGCGTACGTATTAGAGCACGAGTTAGTGTTAGTGCACGGGTTAGGATTAGGGCACGGGTTAGGGTAAGGCTTCGGGTAAGGGTTAGGGTTCGGGTTAATGTTAGGGTTAGAAACGGGGATGGTTTAGGGCATAGGTAATGGTACGACAACGGTTTAGAGTTAGTGTACATATTAGGTCATGGGTTAGTGTTAGTGTACAGGTTAGGATTACGGCACGGGTTCGTGTAAGGCTTTGGGTTAGGTTTCGGGTTATGCTTAGGCAACGGGAATGGTTTAGTGTACAGGTTAGGGTATGACAAAGGTTTAGGATTAGCGTACGTGTTAGGGACGGGTTAGTGTTAGTGTACGAGTTAGGATTAGGGCAATGGGTAGGGTAAGGCTTCGGGTAGTGTTAGGTTTAAGGTTAGGGTTAGGGTGAGAGATAGGGAACAGGAATGGTTTATGGTACAGGTTAGGGAACGACAACAGTTTAGGGTTAGCGTACGTGTTACGGCACGGTTTAGTGTTGGTGTACAGGTTAGGATTAGGGCCCGGGTTAGGGTAAGGCTTCGGGTAAGTGTTAGGGTTAGGGTCAGGTTTAGGTAACGGGGACGGTTTAGGGTACAGTTTAGGGTACGACAACGGTTTAGGGTTTGCATACGTGTTAGGGCATGGGTTTGTGTTAGTGTATGGGTTAAGATTAGGACATGGGTTATGGTAAGGCTTCATGTAAGGGTTAGGGTTAGGGTTAGGCTTAGGGTTAGAGTTAGGGAACGGTGACGCTTTAGGGTACAGGTTAGGGTACGACAACGTTTTAGGGTTAGCGTATGTGTTAGAGCAAGGGTTAGTGTTAGTGTAGGGGTTAGGATTAGGGCAAGGGTTAGGGTCAGCCTTTGGGTAAGGATTAGGTTTATGGTAAGGGTTAGGGAACGGGCATGATTTAGGGTACAGATTAGGGTACGACAACGGTTTAGATTTAGCCTACGTGTTACAGCACGGGTTAGTGATAGTGTATGGGTTAGGATTAGGGCACAGGTTAGGGTAAGGCTTCGGGTAAGGGTTACGGTTAGGGTTATGGTTAGAAAACGGGTATGGTTTAGAGTACAGGTTAGGGTATGACAACTGTTTAGGGTTTGTGTACGGGTTAGTGTTAGTGTTCGTGTTAGGATTAAGGCAAGGGTTAGTGTAAGGCTTCTGGTAAGGGTTAGGTTTAGGGTTAGGGAACGGGTACGGTTTAGAGTACACATTAGGGTACGATAATGGTTTAGGATTAGCGTACGTGTTAGGGCATGGGTTAATTTAGTGTACCGGTAATGTTCAGGGCACAGGTCAGGGTAAGGCTTCAGGTAAGGTTTAGGGTTAGGGTTAGGCTTAGCGTTAGGTTTAGGGAACAGGGACGTTTTAGGGTACAGGTTAGGGTATGACAACGGTTTGTGTTAGCATACATATTAGGGCAGTGGTTAGTGTTAGTGCATGGGTTAGGATTAGGGCACGGGTTAGTGTAAGGCTTCAGGTAATGATTAGCGTTAGGGTTAGGTTTAGGTGTAGTGTTAGGGAACAGGTACGGTTTAGGGTACAGGTTAGAGTACCACAACATTTTAGGGTTAGCATATGTGTTAGGGCACGGGTTAGTGTTAGTGTAGGGGTTAGGATTAGGGCAACGGTTAGGGTAAGGCTTTGGGAAAGGGTTAGGCTTAGGGTTAGGGTTAGGGAACAGGCACGGTTTAGGGTACAGGTTAGGGTACGAGAACAGTTTAGGGTTGGCCTACGTATTAGCGCACGGGTTAGTGTCAGTGTATGGGTTAGGATAAGGGCACAGGTTAGGACACGGGTCAGTGTTAGTGTACGTGTTAGGATTAGGGCACGGGTTAGTGTAAGGCTTCAGGTAAGTGTTAGGGTTAGGATTAGGGATAGGGAATCAGGACGGTTTAGGGTACAGGTTAGGGTTTGACAACTGTTTAGCATTAGCATATGTGTTAGGGATGGGTTAGTATTAGTGTATGGGTTAGAATTAGGGCACGGGTTTGGGTAAGGCTTCGGGTAAGTGTTATGGTTAGGCTTAAGGTTAGGGTTAGATTTAGGGTTAAGGAACGAGACGGTTTAGATTATAGGTTACGGTACAACAGCGGTTTAGGTTTAGCGTATGTGTTAGGGCACAGGTTAATGTTACTGTACGGTTTAGGATTAGGACACAGTTTAGGGTAAGGCTTCGGGTAAGGCTTAGGGTTAGGGGTAGGGTAATGGTTAGGGTTAGGGTTAAGGTTAGGGAACAGGGACGGTTTAGGGTACAGGTAAGGGTACGACAATGGTTTAGGGTTAGCGTAACTGTTCAGGCACTGGTTAGTGTTAGTGTATGGGGTAGAATTATGACACGGGTTAGGGGAAGACTTCGGGTAAGGGTTAGGGTGAGGGTTAAGGTTACGGTTAGGGTCAGGGAAAGGGGACGAATTAGGGTACAGGTTAGGGTACAATGGTTTAGGGGTAGCTTATATGTTAGGGCATGAGTTATTGTTAGTGTACAGGTTAGGATTAGGGCAGGGCTTAGAGTAAGGCTTCGGGGAAGGCTTAGGGTTAGGGGTAGGGTAATGGTTAGGGTTAGGGTTAAGGTTAGGGAACAGGGACGGTTTAGGGTACAGGTAAGGGTACGACAATGGTTTAGGGTTAGCGTAACTGTTCAGGCACTGGTTAGTGTTAGTGTATGGGGTAGAATTATGACACGGGTTAGGGGAAGACTTCGGGTAAGGGTTAGGGTTAGGGTTAAGGTTAGGGAACAGGGACGGTTTAGGGTACAGGTTAGGGTACAATGGTTTAGGGTTAGCGTAACTGTTCAGGCACTGGTTAGTGTTAGTGTATGGGTTAGGATTAGGACACGGGTTAGGGTAAGACTTCGGGTAAGGTTTAGTGTGAGGGTTAGCGTTAGGGAACGGGGACGTTTTAGGGTACAGGTTAGCGTACGACAACGGTTTAGAGTTAGCGTATGTGTTAGGGCCCGGGTTAGTGTTAGTGTACGGGTTAGGATTAGGACACAGTTTAGGGTAAGGCTTCGTGTAACCTTTAGGGTTAGGGTTAGGGAATGGGGACGGTTTAAGGTACGACAGCATTCTAGGGTTGGCGTACGTGTTCGGGCATGGCTTAGTGTTAGTGTACGCGTTAGGTTTAGGCCACGGGTTAGGGTAAGGCTTCTGGTAAGGTTTAGGGTTATGGTTAGTTTTAGGGAATGGGGACAGTTTCAGGAACAGGTTAGGGTATGACAACGGTTTAGTGTTAGCGTACGTATTAGGGCACAGTTTCGTGTTAGTGTACGGTTAGCATTAGGGCACGGGTCAGTGTAAGGCTTTGGATAAGAGTTACGGTTAGGGTTAAGGTTAGGTAACGGGGAAGGTTTAGGGTAAAGGTTAGGGTACGACAACGGTTTAGTGTTAGCGCACGTGTTAGAGCACGGATTGGTGTTAGTATACGGGTTAGGATTAGGGCACATGTTAGTGTAAGGCTTCGGGTAAGGGTTACAGTTAGGGTTAGGTTTAGGGACCTCGGACTGTTTAGGGTACAGGTAGGGTACCACAACGGTTTAGGGTTAGCGTACGTGTTAGGGCACTAGTTAGTGTTAGTGTATGGGTTAGGAGTAGGACACGGGTTAGGGTAAAGCTTCGGGTAAGGTTTAGGTTTAAGGTAAGGGGTAGAGTTAGGGTTAGCATGAGGGAACAGGGACGGTTTAGGATACAGGTTAGGGTACCACAACGGTTTAGGATTAGCATAGATTTTAGGGCACGCCTTATTGTTAGTGTATGGTTTAGGATTAGGGCATGGATTAGGTTAAGGCTTCGGGTAAGGGTTAGGTTTAGGGTTAGGGTTAAGGATAGGGAACGGGGACGGTTTAGGATACAGGTTAGGTTAAAACAACTGTTTATGGTTAGCGTACGTTTTACGGCACGGGTTAGTGTTACTGTACGGTTTAGGATTAGGGCACAGGTTAAGGTAAGGCTTCGGGTAAGGGTTAGATTTAAGGTTAGGGTTACGGTTAGTGGTAGGAATATGGGA
>NW_006786241.1:6113-15498 GCF_000442215.2 Lipotes vexillifer
GGGTTAGGATTAGGGCACGGGTTAGGGGAAGGCTTCGGGTAAATGTTAGGGTTAGTGTTAGGGTTAGGTTTATATTTAGGGAATGGGGGTGGTTTAGGGTACAGATTAGGTTATGACAACGGTTAGGGTTAACCTACGAGTTAGGGCATTGGTTAGTGTTAGCGTACGTGTTAGGAATAGGGCATGGGTTAGGGTAAGGCTTCAGGTAAGTGTTAGGGTTAGGGTTAGGGTTAGGGGACAGGGACATTTTAGGGTATAGGTTAGGGTACGACAATGCTTTAGGTTTAGAGTACATATTAGTGCACAAGTTAGTGTTAGTGTACGGGTTAGGATTAGGGCACGGTTTAGGGTATGCCTAATGGTAAGAGTTAGGGTTACGATTAGGGTTAGGGTTAGGGTTAGGGAAAGGGGACAGTTTAGGGTACAGGTTAGTGTACAACAACGGTTTAGGATTAGCGTACATGTTAGGGCATGGGTTAGTGTTAGCGTACGTGTTAGGGTTACGCCATGGGTTAGGGTAAGACTTAGGGTAAGGGTTAGGTTTAGGGTTAGGGTTAGGGAATGGGGATGGTTTAGGGTACAGATTTGTGTACAACAATGGTTCAGGGTTAGCGTACGTGTTAGGGCACAGGTTAGTGTTAGTGTACGGGTATGGGTTACGGAACGGGGTAGGGTAAGGCTTCAGGTAAGTGTTAGGGTTAGGTTTAGGGTTAGGGTAAGGGAACGGGGATGGTTTACGGTACAGGTTAAGAACGTCAACAGTTTAGCATTAGTGTACATGTTAGGGCAAGGATTAGTGTTAGTGAATGGTTTAGGATTAAGACACGGGTTAGGGTAAGGCTTCAGGTAAGGGTCAGGGTAAGGTTTAGGGTTAGGTTTAGGGTTCGGGAACAAGGACGGTTTACCATACAGGTTAGTTTACGACTACATTTTTGGGTTAGCGTAAGTGTTAGGGCATGGATTAGCATTAGTCTATGGGTTAGGTTTAGGGTACGGAGTAGGGTAAGGCTATGGGTAAAGGTAAGGGTAACGCTTCGGGTAAGGGTTAGGGTAAGTGTTAGGGTTAGGGAATGGGGATGGTTTTGGGTACAGGTTAGTTTACGACAACAGTTCAGGGTTAGCATACGTGTTAGGGCATGGGCTAGTGTTATCGTACGGTTTAGGTTTAGGGCACTGGTTAGTGTAAAGCTTCGGATAAGGGTTAGGGTTAGGGTTAGGGAACGGGGACAGTTTAGGGTACAGGTTAGGGCACGACAATGGTTTAGGGTTAGCGTACGTGTTAGGCCACGTGTTAGTGTGAGCGTACGTGTTAGGATTAGGGCACGGTTTAGGGAATGGCTAAGCGTAAGTGTTAGGGTTAGGGTTAGGGTTAGGGTTAGGGAACGGGGATGGTTTAGGGTACAGGTTAGGGTATGACTACGGTTTACGGTTAGCATACGTGTTAGGGCACGTGTTAGTGTGAGTGTATGGGTTAGGATTAGGGCATGCTTTAGGGTAAGGCTAAGGGTAAGCGTTAGGGTTAGGGAAGGGGGAAGGGTTAGGGTATAGGTTAGTGTACGACAACAGTTTAGGGTTAGCGTACGTGTTAGGGCACGGGTTAGTGTTAGCATATGGGTTAGGTTTAGGACACGATTTAGGGTAAGTCTAAGCGTAAGGGTTAGGGTTAGGGTTAGGGTTAGGTGATGGGGACCGTTTAGGGTACAGGTTAAGGTACGACCACAGTTTTGGGTTAGTGTAAGTATTAGGGCACATGTTAGTGTTAGCGTACGGGTTAGGATTATGGCACGGGTTAGGGTAAGGCTAAGGGTAAGTGTTAGGGTTACGGTTAGGGTTAGGTTTAGGGTTAGGGAACGGGGACGGTTTAGGGTACAGATTAGTGTACGATATGGTTTACGGTTAACGTACATGTTAGGGCACCGTTTAGTGTTAGCGTACGGGTTAGGATTAGGGCATGGGTTAGGGTAAGGATTCGGGTAAGGGTGAGGTTTAGGGAACAGGGATGGTTTAGGGTACAGGTTAGGGTACAACAACGGTGTAGGGTTAGCATACGTGTTAGGGCATGGTTTACTGTTAGCGTATGTGTGAGGATTAGGACGTGGGTTTGGGTAAGGCTACGGGTAAGGGTTACCATTAGGGTTAGGGTTAGGTTTAGGGTTAGGGAAAGGGGACGGTTTAGGGTACAGGTAAGGGTTTAGGGTTAGCGTACGTGTTAGGGCATGGGTTAGTGTTAGCGTCCCGGTTAGGATTAGGGCACGGGTTAGGGTAAGGCTTCGGGTAAGGGTGAGATTTAGAGTTAGGGTTAGGGTTAGGTTTAGGGAACGGGTATGGTTTAGGGTACAGGTTAGGGTACGACAACGGTTTAGGGTTAGCGTACGTGTTAGGGCACGGGTTAGTGTTAGCGTACGGGTTAGGATTAGGGCACAGGTTAGGGTAAGGCTTCGGGTAAGCGATAGGTTTAGAGTTAGGATTTGGTTTAGGGTTAGGGAACGGGGATGGTTTAGGGTACATGTTAGGTTACGACAACGGTTTAGGGTTAGCGTATGTGTTAGGGCATGGTTTAGTGTTAGCGTACGGCTTAGGATTAGGGCACGGGTTAGTGTAAGGCTTTGGGTAAGGGTTAGAGTTAGGGTTAGGATTAGGGCTAGGGAACGGGGATGGTTTAGGGTACAGGTTTGTGTATGACAACGTTTTAAAGTTAGCGTATGTGTTAGGTCACGGGTTAGTGTTAGTGTACTGGTTAGGATTAGGGCACAGGTTACGTTAAGGCTTCGGTTAAGGGTTAGTGTTAGGGGTAGGGTTAGTGTTTGGAAATGTGTACAGTTTAGGCTACAGGTTAGGGTATGACAACGCTTTATCGTTAGCGTATGTGTTAGGGCAGGGTTAGTGTTAGTATATGGGTAGGACTCGGGCACGGTTTAGGATAAGGCTTCGGGAAAGTGTTAGGGTTAGGGTTAGATTAGGGTTATGGTTAGGGTACGGGGCCGGTTTATGGTACAGTTTACGGGACACCAACATTTTAGTGTTTGTGTATGTGTTAGGGCACAGGACAGTGTTAGTGTACTGGTTAGGATTAGGGCATGGGTCAGGGTAAGGCTTCGGGTAAGGTTTAGTGTTAGGGTTAGGTTTAGGGTTAGGGAATGGGGACGATTTATGGTAGAGTTTAGGGTAGCACAACGGTTCAGTGTTAGCGTATGTGTTAGGGCACGGGTTAGTGTTCGTGTACTGGTTAGGATTAGGTCATGGGTGAAGGTAAGGCTTCGGGTAAGGTTTAGGTTTACATTTAGTGTTAGGGTTAGGGTTACAGGACGGGGATGGTTTAGAGTACAGTTTAGGGTACGACAACAGTTTAGGTTTAGCGTATATGTTCGGACATAGATTAGTGTTTGTGTACGGGTTAGGATTAGGGCACGGGTTAGGTTAAGGCTTCAGGTAAGGGTTAGGATTAGGGTTAGGTTAAGGGTTAGGCTTAGGGAACAGGGACTGTTTAAGTTACAGTTTAGGGTACGACAACCTTTTAGGGTTAGCATACGTGTTAGGCCATGGGTTAGTTTTAGTGTATGGCTTGGGATTAGGTCACGTGTTAGGTTTAGGCTTCGGGTAAGGGTTAGGTTTAGGGTTAGGGATAGGGAACTGGGACAGTTTAGGGTACAGGTTAGTGTAGGACACCGTTTTAGGATTAGTGTATGTGTTAGCGCACGGTTTAGTGTTAGTGTACGGGTTAGGATTAGGGCACGGTTCAGTGCAAGGCTTCGGGTAGAGTTAGGTTTAGGGTTAGGGTTAGGTATCTGGGATGGTTTAGGGTACAGTTTAGGGTATGACCATGGTTTAGGGTTAGTGTACCTGTTAGGGAACAGGTTCGTGTTAGTGTACGGGTTAGTATTAGGGCATGGGTTCGGGTAAGGCTTCGTGTATGTGTTAGGGTTAGGGTTATGGTTAGGGTTAGGGTTAGGGTTAGGGAACTGAGACGGTTTAGGGTACACGTTAGGGTTCGACAACAGTTTCGGGTTAGCGTACTTGACAGGGTATGGGCTAGTGTTAGTTTACAGGTTAGGATTAGGGAACGGTTCAGGGTAAGGCTTCCGGTAAGGGTTAAATTTAGGGTTAGGGTAAGGGTTTGTGTTAGGGTTAGGGAAAGGGGACAGTTTAGTGTACAGTTTATGGTACGACAACATTTTAGGGTTAGCATACGAGTTATGGTATGTGTTAGTGTTAGTGTATGGGTTAGGATTATGGCACGGGTTTGGGTAAGGCTTTCTTTAAGTGTTAGCATTAGGGATAGGGAACGGGGATGATTTGGGGTACAGGTTAGGATACGACAACACTTTAGGGTTAGCCTACGTGTTATGGTATGGTTTAGTGTTATTGTACGGGATAGTATTAGGGCATGGTTTAGGGTAAGGCTTCGGGTAAGTCTTAGGATTAGGGTTAGGGTTAGGGAATGGGGATGGTTTAGGGTTGAGGTTACGGTGTGATAACGGTTTAGGGTTAGCGTACATGCTAGGGTACGATAATTGTCATTTGTAACTCTGCAGGTTTGTGAATTGCAGTGCACCTCAGCTCCATTTTTCACCTCGCTTTTTTGTGAGCTGGCCGCAAAACCTCAGGATTGCTTCAGGCCCTATTTTCTTTCCCAGGTGTCAGGCTGAGCCTTTGGTGATTTCTTTCTCGTGCTGTGAAATTAGAGTGACTTGTGCCTGTCCAAACTCTTACAACTAGTCTCTCATTGGTTCTCCCTTTTCCCGTTCTTCCTCCACAGCATGATTTAGCTGTAGCAACATCCCTTGAACATGCAGATTTGTGCCCCATTGAATGGGAACCATGTAGTATTACTTTAAAGTGTGTGCCTTTCCTCATCCAACCTCACATTTCTCTTAGCCGAAACCATTTCCAGCCTTATGTGTCATCCTCCTGTGGGTCTAGATGTGTTCAATCCATGTTGCATCACTGCCTTTGAGGAAAAGTTGTAAGAGGTTTTCTCTGTCTCTCTGTCGTTTATTTTTTTCAATTTATTATTATAGTGGTTACAGCTGATTTTCAAAGCTGTCTTTCTTGGTGCTGTACATCCACTTGATTCACGTACAGAGAGACATCAGTAAATTCTTTTTTCAGATTTTGACCAGTCGTATATATTCTCCTGTGGTGACTTGAGTGTGCTGAGTGCAGTTCTATTAGCTACCGTGTAGGCCTCGTTAATTATCAATTTGGTATTTGAAATGGTATCTTTGCTAATTTCAACCTCCTGGATAATGCCACACCCCTCCCCACCTTTCCCGTTTAGCAGCCTTATGCTTGTTTTCTACATATTTGACTATGTCTTTATTTTGTAATTTATTTCATGTGTAGCCATTTTGGATTCCACCTTTAAGTGGTGTCTTATGATATGTGTTTTTTTCTTTTTGAAGTATGTCACTTAGAATGATCATACGCAACTCCTCCGGAGTTGTCGCAACTGGCCATATTACATTGATTACCAGGCTGAGTAATATTCCACTCTATATAAGTACCACATCTCTATCCATTTCTTCCCTCCAGAGACATTTAAGTTATATCCTAAATGAGGATCTTTTAAACAAAGAGGTGGTAAATATTGGGGGGCCTGTGTCCTCTCGATTTTTGTTTCTCCCAAGATATATGCCCATGAGTGCAAGAGGCCTATGCTCTGGAGCTCATTTTTTAGATGTTTTAGTAAAGACAATACACTTCTCCAGAGTGGCCGTTGGGAATATATATTTCCACTATAAGCCTCACAGGGCTCCCTTTTCTCCTCGTCCAGTCCTGCATTTCTGGTGTTTACACTTTATTAGGACGGCTCTTTTGACTGATTCAAAGTGATATCTTTTGTAGTATTGATTTCCAGTGCCCACCTGTTTGGTTGGCTAAAAAGGGTGTATGCTCTTTTCTTGAATATTTTCAGAAAAAACTCCATACACCCTTTCTGGCCAACTGCAATGTTGGCAATGTTCAGCCCCTTTTCTTGTGCTTAATGGCAAGTCCTTTGTACCTCTTTAAATCCCTTTCCTCCCTTTGTCTCTTGCTTACAAGTCCTTTTCTGTGACTTTCCTCGAGACATTTTTCAGTGATAGATATTTTCAACTCTGCAGTTTCGTGAATTTTAGTGACCCTGAGTTCCTATTATTCAACTTGTGTTTATGGGAACTGACCACAAAGCAGCGTGATTACCTCAAGCCCTATTCTGTTTCCATGGGCAATCCTAGCCTTTGGTCAATTCATCTTTCTGATTGGAAATTAGAGTGACATGTGCCTGTCCGAATACCTAGGACTTTTCTCTCATTGTTCCTCATCCTTCCACTTCATCCTCTGGACAAATTGCAAACTGCATGCAACAGGATGCTGACAGTGCTGCCATCTCCAAGTGGGGAGATTGTTAGTTAAGACACTGGAGGGGTGAACCCGAGCACCAGGAGATGAGGAGATGAGATGTCTTTTCCAAACTCTTCCCAAACAGACGGTGTACGACCCTCTGGGTGTGACAGGCATGTTTTAGCAATAGGAAGGGTCCCATTCATGGAAGGAGAAAACCAGGGCTTTTTACAAATCAGTGTCTGTCCGAAACCCATACTGGGGAATTGTTTAAGCTATGGCTACACATATGTTCATTAAGGGCCTTGGGAAGTCGGCAGAGTCCGAAATTTACATGATTGAAGTCTTCAGGTTCAGAAGCACCCACCATCATCTTCCCTTAGGTTACATTTTAACTGTCATTGATAGATGATGTCAATAAAAATATCTCTTCTTTTTCAGATTATTTCCCCTTATAGGTTATTGCCAAATATTGAGATTAGTTTCCTGTGCTATGCAGTAGTTCCTTGTTGATGATCTATTTTATACATATCAGTGTGTATGTGCTAATCCCAAACTGTTCATTTATCCCTCCTCCCACCTTTCCCCTTTGGTCATAATAAATTATAAGATTTTATACTTCTCAGAAATGGGGGAGCTGGAAGAGAGGGATCATTTTCAATGGAAAAGCATTTAAAAGAAGATTGAAGCTTTAACCAAGATTATTAGATGTACATCCTTGGGAAGAAATCACTTCATTTCTCTAATATTGACCTGACAAATAAGACAAACCTTTTCACTGAACTTGCTTATAATTAAGTGATGGAAATATCAAATGGAAGTGTTAGAAACATCTTACATTATCCGAGCCTTATACACTCTTCTATGTTAATTACAGTTTGGGTGACACATCTGTTCATTGAAGTTACAATGTTCTCAAATTCTGTTACTGACCTTTCAGAGTGGACCCCAACAAGTGTCCCCCTGCCCAGTGTCATTGGAGCCAACAGATCGAGACTGAGTTTGGTTCAGAAGCAAAGGAAATTTTATATTTTGATCAGAGAATGGAGAGGTGAAAACATGCCCTGCCCTGCGGGCTGTGGGCTAGGCTGCTGTGTAGAGATCCTGTCAGAGTCAGTGGGAGGGAGGGAGCAGAGCTATCAAGGGCCAGGTTGGCTGCAGCTCAGACTCTATATCGCGGAGTCTGCACTGGGCCCCGCGAGCTCAGTTGTCAACCAGTCATTCAGCACTAGGAAATCTGCTCTGAAGTGCAGGGTGTGGGACCTCTGTATGCGAGACCCTAAGAGCATGTTAAATTAGACAAAGCACAAAGGATCAAAAAGGTTAGACTTTATTTTATTGCCCAGATTCTATATTTATCTCCCAGGGATTTTAATGGGCTTTGCTGGTGACAAACTCCTCTGCCTTTTGTCCCATTCCTCATTCTTGGAGTGCTGAGGGTAGAGACCCCTCTTCGGTAACTGCTGAGTGCTGAGTTGGGAGCCCTCATACCCGGGGGCGAGGGTCAGAACTTCTTTCCAGCAGCCTCCATGTGACGTTGATTGTCCCCAGACCTCGTGCCTCCCTGTTCGTCCGCCTGAGCACCAGCATTGGAAGTGTTATAGATTGTAATGACCTTTAAGCATTCAGGAAAGAGTTGTGCAGAGACGCTGTGGGGGCCGGTTTTACCTCACCCCACATTTGTTCAGCCACCTTAGGCTACCCGTTTCTGTCAGCCTAGGTCCTCTGAGCAGTAGTCTGCGTTTTCTTCAATTAGGCCCCTGAATTAATATAAAAACAGCACCAGGTGTCACAGCCCTGCCCGCTCAACTCCCACACAGTCCAGGGTCAGTGGGGATCAAGGACCATGATGGTCACTGAGTCAACAGCCTTTTGAAGTAGCCAGGAGTCCAGCCAGTCTTACTGACCACCATCATCGCGGTGTCTGTAGGCTTTTCTATGGTGACAGCATGACATACGGTTCCTCTGCCAAGCATATTAGCTCCCCTCTGGGTACAGTAAGTCCTGCAAGCAATAGTCTACTCTTTTGGGACACACTCTTGTTCTTTTCTGAGAGAAACTCCAGGTCAAGTGATGGTCACACGAGTCATCATGGTGCCCCGTTATCCCCGGTTGTCTCTCTGGAGGTGGGAGTTGGAGGGCCTCCTCACTCAAGGTCAGTTTGTCCATCAAGCGAACCCTGCAACTTCAGGGCATGGTTGGTGGTTAGGATCACCACGTGGGGTCCTTTTCCCTTAGGAGGGAGGTGGCCTTTCGGTCTGCTGATTTCCAGGTGTTTAGATACCGCCCGTATCTTGGCCAGATGTGGCAGTGGGCCAAGCCCCTTGGTGACAGTACTTTATCCTACCTGAATGGCATTCTTGCATTGTTCCATTGCAAGTGGTCAAAGTTTTTGCACTAATACTCCAATGGCGATTCACCTTTCAGCGGGTATGTAAAGGTCAAAGGGTTTAACTAAATGAGGGAGTTCCAGGGCAAGGTTCTGAATTGACTGCTCTTTCCATTGTTGAAAGGCCACTTCTGGATTCTATTCAAAAGGATCATCATCTTTTCCTTTCAGTGTTTCAGGTAGAGGCCCAGCTATTAGACTGTAGGTAGCGATCCAGATGCAGCAAACTCTGGTCTCCCCAGGAAACCCTAAGCCATCTTCTAGTTTTAGAAATGGGTAAGGCTGCAAATGGTTTCTTCCCTTTCCTGGGATGGGCTTCTCTGACCTTCTGTGAGAATGAAGCCCAGGCAGGTCACCTTAGTCTGTGATATTTGAGCTTTTTCTTGGACAACTTCTATCCTTTATTGGCTTGGTAGTTCAGAGGCCTCCTTAGTAGGGCTGGCAATCAGAATGTCGTCTGCATATTGAAGGAGGGTTTCCTTTTCCAGAGGTAGAACTTTTAGGTCTTTAGCTAAGCTTTCCCCAAAGATGGTGTGGGAATTTTTGAACCCTGGGGGCAGGACGGCCCGGAAGAATTGTTTTTGTTGTATGTCGAGTCCTGACACTCACAAGCCAAAATTTCTTGTGACTCTGGGACTAATGGAATACAAAAGAACGCACCATTGAAGACTAATA
>NW_006786241.1:16074-21121 GCF_000442215.2 Lipotes vexillifer
CTGGTGTTGCTCCACGGCCCTTCCTCTAGGCTTTCAAGTCCTTGTACATATTCATGTGTTTTACCTGGGATGTGTGGGAACAGTTCAGCAGCAGCTGGCCTGGGGCTCAGCTCACGTTTACTCACAGATGCCTCGGCCCGGCCCCCCAGCTTTGCAATGAGGACGCTTGTTGCCTGGGGGCTGCTGGCTGAATGGGAGATGATTCCCCACCACTGACCAACTTCAGAAGTGTTTACAACTGGAGCAAGTGCCCGGATACGGTTTTGCTCTGTGAAACTGGTGGGATCTGTTTTTTTTAATTTTTTTTATTTGTTTCGTTTTTGGTTCAAGGTAGATTTAATTCCTCTTTTTGTATTTACAGATATAAGCATGAAAATAATTTATTCACATAAATACATGTATGTGAATGGAAGAAGTTTTTTTTGTGTTACATTTTATAATTTTATTTTTTTAAGTTTGAATTTTATTTAAATAGTTTCTACAGCAGGTTCTTATTAGTTATCTATTTTATACATATAAATGTATACATGCCAATCCCAATCTCTCAACTCCTCCCACCCCCACCCCTCACAACTTCCACCCTTGCTGTCCATAGGTTTGTTCTCTACATCTGTTGCTCTATTTCTGGCTTGCAAAAGGGTTCATCTGTACAATTTTTCTAGGTTCCACATATATGCGTTAATATAAAATATTTGTTTTTCTCTTTCTGACTTACTTCACTCTGTATGACAGTCTCCAGATACATCAACGTCTCTACAAGTGACCCAAATTCATTTCTATTTATGGCTGAGTAATATTCCATTTTATATATGTACCACATCTTTATGCATTCATCTGTCTGAGGGCATTTAGGTTGCTTCCATTACCTGGCGATTGTAAATAGTGATGCAGTGAACATTGCAGTGAATGTCTCCTCTTGATATGTGCTTTTTACCTGGGTATATGTCGAGTAGAGGGATTGCTGGATCATATGGTAATTCTATAGTTAGTTTTTTAACAAACTAAATACAATTCTATATAGTGACTGTATCAATTTACATTCACAACAATAGTGGAAGAGTGTTCCTTTCCTCCACACCTTTTCCAGCATTTGTTGTTTGTAGATATTCTGATGATGCACAGTCTAACTGGTGTGAGGTGATACCTAATTGTTGAGTTTACTTCGTTGAGCAAGAAGTAGATCTTATCTATTACATATTTAGCTTATGGAACGGTATCTGTGCTAATTTCCATCTCTGCTTTTATGCAGGACCACAACTCAACTTTCCCCTTAAGCAAACATGTTTGTTTTCTAAATGTGAGACTCTGTTATGTTTTGTAATTCAGTTCATGTGTAGCCACGTTAACACTCCCTCTTTTAGTGATAACTTATGATGTTTCATTTTCTGTGTGACTTATTTCACTTAGAATCGTCATACCTAAATCCATTCATTATGCTGCTATGGGCCTGATGACATTGATTTCATTGCTGAGTGACATTCTATAGTACGTAAGGACCACAACATCTTTATCCACTTTTCTCTTTCTGGGATATTTAAATTGTACTGAAGATGAGGTTCTTGTAAACAGAGCACCCTGAAACATTGGGGTGGCTGTGTCTTTTTTATTTTAATTATCCTAAGCTATAGGGCCATAAGTGGAAGTGCACTAGGCTATGTACCTTTGTTTTTTGGATGTTTCAGGAAGCACCATACATTTCTCCAGAGTGGCTGTGGGCAATTTACATCCCGCCCATCAGCATAACAATGCTCCCTGTTCTCCATGGCCTGTCCTGTCCTTCTGGATTTTACACTATTTTCAGAAGGCCCTTTTGACCAGGGGGGAAGTGAGACTTCATTGTAGCACAGAATTCCGTTGCAAGCTTGCTTGGTTGGCCAAAAAGGGCGTATGCGTTTTTTCCTGAATATATTCAGGAAAAAACGCATACGCCCTATTTGGCCACAGGCATCCCGGTCGAGGTTCTGTCTATTTTCATAGGCTTTAAATGCAATTCCAAACTACCGCCTGAACTCGGTTTCCTGCAATTCTGCCTCACTTTCAAGTACTCCTCGCAGCCTTAATTCAATAAAGTTTGGACGAAAGCTGTCAATTATAACTCTGCAGGTGTGTGAATTACAGTGCCCCTGAGCTCCTTTTCTCCACTCGCTTTCTTGTGAGCTGGCCACAATACCGCAGAATTGCTTCAGACCCTAGTCTGTTTCAGGCACAGCATGCTGAGGGTTTGGTTAATTCTACCTGCTGCTGTGAAATTAGAGTTAAATGTGCCCGTGCAAACACCTACAGCTAGTCTCTCATTGGTTCTGCCCATTCCTTTCCATCTTCAGAAGAAATTGCAAACTGTGCCAAACAGGAGGTTTAAGGCACTGACCTCCAAGTGTGGAGGGTGTCATGAAAGATTCTGGAATGGCCAATGTGAGTACCACGTCACGTAAACTGAGATGCCTTTAACAAACGCTGCCTGATCACACGGGTGGGCCATACTCTGGCTTCCCCATGCATGTATTAGCTGAAGGAAGAATCACTTAAACCTGGAGAGTTGGGACACATGGAAAGGGTACCAGGCAGTATGACGTCAAAGGGTCTCCATTTGCTCTCCAAACCTCACCGATCCAATCAGCCCCATGTGTCGAGCGTTATGTCTCACAGAGCTGTGTGTGTAGAAGTGGTAAATCCAGGTTTCATCACAAGCCCTGAATGAATTCTGTAAGAATGTCTCTCTATTTCAATGTCCTTGTGTTTTGTGTTTGAAATTCATTTTTATAAAGGGATTTAGCTGAATTTCACTGCTGTTTTTATACTACTCTACACACACTTGATTCTCTTATGCAGACATATAAATACATAGGTTTCAAGATCCATACCAGTCAGGTATATCCCTATGTGTTGAATATGGGGTGTTGAGTCCATTTTGTGGAGCAAGGAGTAGGTCTTGTCTATTACATATTTGGCTTATGGAGCGTTATCTGTGCTAATTTCAATCTCTGCTTTTATGCAGAACCCCCTCTCACCTTTCCCCTTACGCAAGCATAAGTTTCTTTTCTAAATGAGAGACTCTCTTCTGTTTCGTAATTCAGTTCATGTGCAGCCACGATTCCATTCCTTGTATTAGTGATATCTTATGATGTTTCTTTTTCTGTGTGACTTATATCACTTAGAATCATCGTACTAAAACCACTCATTTTGCAGCTACAGGCCTGATGACGTTGATTTCATTGCTGAGTGATTCTCCATTGTACGTACGTACCACAACTTCATGATCCATTGTTCGCTCTCTGGGATGTTTACCTTGTCCCGTGGACGAGGTTCTTGTACACAGAGCAGCCCTAAACTTTGTGGTGGCTCTGTATTTTTGATTTCAGTTTTCCTAAGCCTAGTGCCCTAGGCTATGTACCATTGTTTTTTCCATGCTTCAGGAAACACTATACATTTCCCCAGAGTTGCTGGGGGCAATTTACATCCCGCCCATCAGTATAACAATGCTCCCTGTTCTTTGTGGCCTGTCCTGCCTTTCTGGATTTTACACTTTTTTCGGATGTCCCTTTTGACCCGGGGGAAGTGAGACTTCGTTGTACCGCAGATTTCCCTTGCAAGCTTGCTTGGTTGGCCAAAAAGGGCGTATGTGTTTTTTTCTGAATATATTCAGGAAAATACGCATATGCCCTTTTTGGCCAAGGGCATCCTGGTCCACGTTCTGCCTATTTTCATAAGGTTTAAATGCAATTTCGAAGTGCCTCCTGAAATTGGTTTCCTGCAATTCTGCCTCACATTCAATTCCTCTTCTCAGCCTTACATGAATATATTTGTGGACGAAAGCTGTCATTTATAACTCTGCAGGTTTGTAAATTACAGTGCCCCTGAGCTCCTTTTCTCCACTCGCTTTCTTGTGAGCTGGCCGCAATACCGCAGAATTGCTTCAAGAGCCTAGTCTGGTTCAGGCACGGCATACTGAAGGTTTGGTTAATTCTTCTTGCTGCTGGGCAATTATAATTAAATGTGCCCTTCCAAACACCTACAGCTAGCCTCTCATTGGTTCTCCCCATTCCTGTGCATCTTCCGCAGAATTTGCAAACTGTGCCAAACAGGAGGTTAAAGGCACTGATTCCTCAAGTGTGCAGAGTGTCAGGAAAGCGTGTGGAATGGCCAACGTGAGTACCAGGGCACGTAACCTGAGATGCTTTTTACGAATGCTGCCCGATCACACGGGTGGACCATACTCAGGCTTCCCCATGCATGTTTTAGCTGAAGGAAGAATCCCTTAAACCTGGAGAGTTGGGACCCATGGAATGTGTACCAGGCAGTATGACTTCAAAGGGTCTGCATTTGCTCTCCGAACCTCACCAATCCTATCAGCCCCAAGTGTCCAGCCTTATGTCTCACACAGCTGTGTGTGTAGAAGTGGTAAATTCAGGTTTCATCACAAGCCCTGAATGAATTCTCTAAGAATGTCTCTCTATTTCACTGTCCTTGTGTTTTGTTTTTGAAATTTATTTTTATAATGGGATTTAGCTGAATTTCACTGCTGCTTTCGTGCCGCTGTACAGACACTTGTTTCTCTTATGGAGACATATAAATACATAGGTTTCAAGATTCCTACCAGTCAGGTATATCCCTATGTGTTGAATATGGGGTGTTGAGTCCATTTCGTGGAGCAAGGAGTAGGTCTTGTCTATTACATATTTGGCTTATGGAGCGTTATCTGTGCTAATTTCAATCTCTGCTTTTATGTAGCACTCCCTCTCATCTTTCCCCTTATGGAAGCATAAGTTTCTTTTCTAAATGAGAGACTCTCTTCTGTTTTGTAATTCAGTTCATGTGTAGCCACGTTTCCATTCCCTGTATTAGTGATATCTTATGATGTTTCTTTTTCTGTGTGACTTATGTCACTTAGAATCTTCGTACCTAAACCACTCATTATGCAGCTATGGGCCTGATGACGTTGATTTCATTGCTGAGTGATTTTCCATTGCACGTACGTACCACAACATCATGATTCATTTTTCGTTCTCTGGGATATTTACCTTGTACCGTGGACGAGGTTCTTGTACAC
>NW_006786242.1:0-173 GCF_000442215.2 Lipotes vexillifer
CCAGGGAAGCCCTAAAGTATGTTTTTAATGGTTGTGTAACACTTCATCATATGACTATTTCATGTTTAACCATTCTCTTTGATGTGTGACAATTTTCTGTACAAAACAAAACAGAAAAGAGGGCTTCCCTGGTGGCGCAGTGGTTGGGAGTCCGCCTGCCGATGCAGGGAACA
>NW_006786242.1:183-717 GCF_000442215.2 Lipotes vexillifer
AGAAAAGAGGGCTTCCCTGGTGGCGCAGTGGTTGAGAGTCCGCCTGCCGATGCAGGGAACACGGGTTCGTGCCCCGGTCCAGGAAGATCCCACACGCCCCGGAGCGGCTGGGCCCGTGAGCCGTGGCCGCTCAGCCTGCGCGTCCGGAGCCTGTGCTCCGCAACGGGAGAGGCCGCAGCAGTGAGGGGCCCGCGTACCGAAAAGAAAACAAACAGAAAAGAGGTGCTTTTGTCCTCTTGAATAGCACCAAACACCGAACTTCTACAGCAAAAAAGAAATACTACCACATCTTTGACTTTCTGTTCCATCTAATGATAAGGTCAGTGCGTATATCGGAGCCCACAAAATGGAGGCCACGCCAGCGGCATGGCCCCCGTCACAGTTCTAACCCTAAGTCAGCCTGCGCTTAGGAGAAATACCTCTCAAGGGAACCTAACACGCACCAGGCACAGCCCTCCAGCTCAGCTTTATGTCGCTTACCTTACCCTAGAAAATAGTTGTTAACAGGGAAGAGCTAAATGGGACCCCATGTTG
>NW_006786243.1:0-598 GCF_000442215.2 Lipotes vexillifer
AAACAGAAGCAATATTGTAACAAATTCAATAAAGACTTTAGAAATGGTCCACATCAAAAAAATTAAAAAATAAATAAATTTAAAAAAAAAGGAACAGCATGTATTAAAACCCAGAGGCAAAGTTGACACAGGGCTCAGATCTGAAGGTCTGCACTACTGTGCTAAAGAATTTGAGTTTTTGTATTAAGGGGATGGGGAGCCTTTAAGGATTTTAGGACAGTGTGTAGCATAATTAAAATTTGCATTTTAGAATAATCTTGGTATGCCACTTACTAGCTGTGTTACTAAAAAGTGACCTGACCTCTCTGTGCCTCAATTTCCTTATCTGTAGAATGGGGTTAATGATAGTGCCTGCCTCTTGGAGTTGTTGTAAGAATGCAGTGAGATAGTATGGGTAGGACTAGCATGTAGCAATCCTTGGTGAATATTAACTGTTGTTATAGCTATTATAGGCTGGATTGGGATAGGCAGAGACCAGTAGAAAGAGCAGTGAGATGGCTACTGCAGGTATTCAAGAAAGATGTGGTAATGGGAGAGGCCACAATAGTGAGAGGCCCGCGTACCGTTAAAAAAAAAAAAAAAAAAAAAAAAAAAAAAG
>NW_006786245.1:0-481 GCF_000442215.2 Lipotes vexillifer
GGTCCGGGAAGATCCCACATGCCGCAGAGCAACTAAGCCTGTGCACCACAACTACTGAGTCTGCGCTCTAGAGCCCGCATGCCACAACTACTGAAGCCTGTGCGCCACAACTACTGAAGCCTGCCCACCTAAAGCCTGTGCTCTGCAACAAGAGAAGCCACTGCTATGAGAAGCCCACGCACCGCAACGAAGAGCAGCCCCCGCTTGCCACAAATATAGAAAGCCCGAATGCAGCAACGAAGACCCAACGCAGCCAAAAATAAAATAAATTTATTAAAAAGAAAAAAGACACTTGATAACAAAGTATCTGGAAAACACATTTTACTGCCAATTACCAAAGTATTGTCTGAGAACCAGCAGCAGCCTCACTTGGGAATTTGTTAGAAATGGAAATTCTGGGCTTCCCTGGTGGCACAGGGGTTGAGAGTCCGCCTGCCGATGCAGGGGACACAGGTTTGTGCCCCGGTCTGGGAAGATCCCA
>NW_006786246.1:0-4788 GCF_000442215.2 Lipotes vexillifer
TTTTTTTTTTTTTTTTTTTTTTTTTTTTTTTTTTGGTGGTATGTGGGCCTCTCACTGTTGGGGCCCCTCCCATTGCGGAGCATAGGCTCCGGACGCGCAGACTCAGTGGCCATGGATCACGGGCTCAGCCGCTCCGCAGCATGTGGGATCCTCCTGGACTGGGGCACGAACCCATGTCTCCTGCATTGGCAGGTGAACTCTCAACCACTGTGCCACCAGGGAAGCCCTCTTCATTTTTTAAAAAAGCATTTTTTTAGAGCAGTTATAGGTTTACAGAAAAATTGAAAGGAAGGTACAGAAATTTCCCATTTACCCCCTGCTCCCACACATGCATAACCTCCCCCATTATAAACATCTCCTACCAGCGTGGTACATTTGTTACAACTGATAAATCTATTGACAAATCATAATCACCCAAAGTCCATAGCTTACATTACAGTTCACTCTTTGTACTGCACATTGTACATGTTTGGACAAAGGTATAATTTCATGTATCCACTATTATAATATTATACAGAGTATTTTCACGACCCTAAAAATCCTCTGTGCTCTTCCTATTTATCCCTCTCTGCTCCATATCCCACAAACACTGATTATTTTACTGTCTCCATAGTTTTCCCTTTTCCAGGTTGTTGTATAGTTGAAATCATATAATATGTAGCCTTTTTAGATTGGTTTCTTTCAGTTATTAATATACATTCAAGGTTCCTCCATGTTTTTCCATGGTTTCACAGCTCATTTCTTGTTAGTGCTGAATAAAATTCCATTGTCTGGGTGTGCCACAATTTATTCATTCACCTATTGAAGGCCATCTTGGTTGCTTTCAAGTTTAAAGCTGCTATGAACATCTGTGTGCAGGTTTTTCTGTGAACACACATTTTTAACTTCTTTGGGTAAATGCCAAGGACTATGATAGCTGTATTGTAAAGTATGATTAGTTTTATAAGAAACTACCAAACTGTTTTCGAAAGTGGTTGTACCACTTTACATTCCCACTAGCAATGAATGAGAGTTCCTCTTGCTCTACATCCTTACTAGCATTTGGTGTGGTCAGTTTAATTTCTTTTTTAAGGTAAAGGGTAACATGTAGGCATATTAGTTTTCTAGGATTGCTGTAACAAATTACCACAAACTGGATGGTTTTAGGCAATAGAAATTTATTCTATTATAGTTTCCGAGGCCAGAAATCTGAAATCTAGAAGACAGCAACATTGTTTCCTTCTGGAGGATCTAAGGGAGAATCCATTTCATGCCTGTCTCCTAGTTCCTGTGGTAATGTTTGGAATCCTTAGCTGGTATACACTTGAATTTAGTTTCTCTCTCTTCTTCACATGGTCTTCCGCTCTGCATATCTGCCTATGTTCCCCTCTTCTGTCTCTTATAAAGACATGTGTCATTGAATTTAGGGCTCACTCTAATCAGGATTATCTAATCTCAATATTTTTGACTTACTTACATTTACAAAGGCCCTTTTCCCAAATGAGGTCACATTCACAGGTTCCAGGTAGACATACTTCTTTGGGGGCCCTTTGTTAAACCCACTATAGAAGGTGTACATTTTATTATTATTGTATGACTGTTATATACATATTTATTCTTTTGGATGCTTGATATATTTTTCAATAAAAATAAATATGATTAAATTTAAAAAGTGAAAAAATGTTTTAATGTCAATTGCAAGATTAGCTTGACTTTCCAACTTGACAATATAAATTAGAATTGTCTCAGTAAAGAAATAGTTTCCTAATATTTTGAAGTAAAATAGTGTTATTTATTTAGATATTTATATTTATATACATATGTATGTAAATAGTACATATTGAAATCTCAGTCTAATTTTGAAATATATTGAAGCTGAGCTTTCTATTCTTATATTCCTATTAAAAATAACATTAAATCTGATTTTACATTTGAGATTGCTTTTAATTTTGATGATTAAATTTCTGGAATTAAAGAATAAGGCATTAAATAAGAATTCTAAGTTGATTTATAAGTAGTATTTTCTGAAGTCATTGGACAATTCACAAAAGAGGAAAAAGGAAGGATCATATGAAAGTAAAAGTTTAATTCTGACTCACAGCACAAGAAATACATGTTTCCATTTCTGACTACCATATTGACAACCAATTTTTAAAATATTAATTGCCTGTGTTGGAGACAATGTGAATATATAGACACCTTTTACATTGCTTCTAAGAGTGTAATTCACCATAATCTTTCCAGAATGAAATTTAGCAGTGTGTATCAGGAACATTTAAAATATTCATTTATGCCCTTTGTCCTAGAAGTCTATTTATAGGAATTTATACTGAGAAAATAAGCAGATAGTCATATAGATTTATATACAAATGTATTTAATACAAAATTATTAGCAATAGTAATATTGGAAATAACCTAATTTTCTAAAAGTAGTATGAATAAATGACCACTTCAGGTTCCAGCTATCTATTACTATGTAGCAAACTACCCTCAAACTTGGTGGCTTAAAATAAAAATGCAGAGACATGTTGAAAACAGAGAACCCAAGAGCTACTGTGGAGGGGTTTTTCAAGACCATGGAGGAGTAGGAGGACATGGAGTTCATCTCTCTCCACAAATGCATCAAGAATACATCTACAGATGGAACTATTCTCACAGAACACTGGCTGAACACTAGCAGAAGACCTTGGACACCAGAAAGGACAATAAAGATCCTTGTATAACCAGGTGGGACAAAAGAAAGAAAGGAGAGAGAAGAAGAGAGGAACCTGCATCCCTGGAGGGGAGCTGAAGCACAGGAAAGATTCCTGTATCTGGGGAAACCACCTCACTGATGGGGAAATCAGTTGGGATGGAAGGGAGGCATCTGAGGCTGTAAGTGAAATGGCTGGTTGGTGGCAGACAGGGCAGAGTGAGAACTACACAGGCAGTCCGTGCCACAGCCCTGCATGCCCCAGACTGGGATGCATGTCCACTGGTGCACACGGGGACTGAGAGCTGTAACGTGGGGATTGGAGAGCAAACCTGGGTGGGGAGGACTGCTGTTGGCTGCAAGGAGACAGCCTGAGTGGACAGGTGGCAGGAAATCTGCAACTGGGAATGCCTGTGGAGAAAACCCAGACTGCCATGGAAGGAAGGCGCCACTGTTGAGTGATTCACAGGGGGTGGAGCTGCCATTGCAGCCTCTCTCTCCCCATGTGTTGGCCCCTGTCCCCCCCGGCAATAGGAAAGGGCCCTGCCAGGGCTAGGCCTCACATGCTTGCTGCCGGGCACTAGAAAAGGCTCCCACTAGAGCCGAATCTCTCACTCCCGTAGCCACCGGCTTTCCCATGCACCTATAGCCACTAGGGGTCCTGAAACCCAGGCAGCTGTGCCACCTCTGCACTCTGTCCTCACCAGGACAGAGCTGGGTGCTCTAGGGCAGCCTCAGGAGCAGAATCCTGTGGGTGACCCACACTCAGAGGTGGGGCTAAAACCACAGCTGAGCCCCATGGGCAGGGCGACTAAAGAAGAGGAAAAACTCCTCAACTGCACAAGACACAGATTAAATCCCTGCAATTGGCTTGGTAGACCCTGTGTCTATGGAATGTTTGAATGGACAAGGAGTGTTCCCACAAATGAAACTGGTCTAGCTGCTCCCACAAATGAAACCAGCCTAGGTCTGGCAGCTGTGGACTTTGGGGGCAAACACATGAGGGAGTTGGGCCAGATTAGAGTCTGAGCTATCAACCCAGGGCCCACAGTGGGTCCAGAGACCAACCTAGAGGCACTGGAGGGGCTCCTGGGGAGGTGGAGGTGGGCTGTGGCTCACAGGAAGGACAAGGACACTGAGAGCTGAGAACTCAGGTAAATATTATTATCACTATTATTTTTATTATGTTTTGATTCATTCTCTTTTTTTAAAAAAAAATTATTTTTATTTTGTTTTTTGTTTTTTTTGGTTTGTTTTTCCTTTTTGTTTTTTTAATTTTTAATATATTTATGTTTTATATTTCAATTTTTACTGTGCTTTTTCATTGTTCTGTGTTTTTTCTTTGTTCCATTTTGTTTTTACCTTAAAAAAATTTTTTTTTGGTGTTTGTTTGCTTTATTATTCAGTTTGCATTCACTTTGGTTTTGTTTTCTGTTTTGTGTTTATGTTAATTTTGTTTTTAATTCTTTGATTTCATCTTTGGGGTCTTTTGTTTGCCTGGTTGTTCTCTTGTTTTTTGTTTCTTTTTTTGTGTGTGTTTCTTTGTTTTTGCTTGGTTTTGCTTTCACCATTTGTCTGGGGTTTTGTCTTTTTCTTTTTCTTTTCTTTTTTTTTTTGGCTCTTGTTGCTGTTTGTTTGTTTCTGTCTTTGCTATTTGTCTTGGGATTTCTTTCTCTGTTTGTTTTCATCCTCCCCTTTTTTTTTCTTTCTTTTCCCTGACATGACATGACATGTCATCTGTGACATGCAGCTTGCAGGGTCTTGGGGGATGGGCCTGAACATCTGGGGTGGGAGCACTGAGTCCAGGACTGCCAGAGAATTCCTGGCCCCAGGAAATATTAATCTTCAAGAGCTCTCCTGGAGGTCTCCATCTCAAATCCAAGAGCTTGCTCCACCCAACTCCCTGCAGGCTCCAGTGTTTGATGCCTCATGCCAAAAAACTAGCAAGAAAGAAGACAAACCCACCCATTAGCAGACAGGCTGCCTAAAGTCATACTAAGCTCACAGACACCCCAAAACACACCATGTGACAGGGCCCTATACAGAGAAAATCTTAAAGATGCCACCAGAAAACTACTAGAGCTAATCAGTGAATTTAGTAAAGTTGCAGGATACAA
>NW_006786247.1:0-284 GCF_000442215.2 Lipotes vexillifer
TGGAAGATGCCAGTTGTTTCTCTCCTTGGGGAAAAAGACAGATTAATTACCTGACAAATAAAATAAAGACAGTGTCTTGCTCTGCTGAAATGTTGGACAGGATTGCTTGCATCCTAATTTAAAGGTTTCAGGTGACTGAAGCTTAAGATTCCTAACCTTTAATCCCTACTTGCACCATGCACAGCACCCAACAGGACTGCTTTACATAACCCCATGAAACATTTGTGTGCAAGTGGAACAGATAAAAATATAAAACTATTGCTGTCTTTTTGTGTCATAAAAAT
>NW_006786248.1:0-31743 GCF_000442215.2 Lipotes vexillifer
GCACGGAGTGTGGGGTGAGCCTGCGGCTGCAGAGGCTGGTGTGACGTTGCACCAGCCTGAGGCTCACCGTGTGTTCTCCCGGGGAAGTTGTCCCTGGATCCCGGGACTCTGGCAGTGGCAGGCTGCATAGGCTCCCCAGAAGAAGGGCGTGGATAGTGACCTCTACTCGCACAGAGGCCCCTTGGTGGCAGCAGCAGCAGCCTTAGCGTCTCCCGCCTGTCTCTGTGGTCCACGCTTTTACCTGCGGCTCGTGCCCGTCTCTGGAGTTCCTTTAAGCACTGTTCTTAATCCCCTCTCCTCACACACCAGGAAACGAAGAGGGAAGATAAAGTCTCTTGCCTCTTTGGCAGCTCCAGACCTTTTCCTGGACTCCCTCCCGGCTAGCCGTTGTGCGCTAACCCTTTCAGGCTGTGTTCACACAGCCAACCCCAGTCCTCTCCCTGCGCTCAGATCAAAGCCGGAGCCTCAGCTCTCAGCCCCGCCTGCCACGGCGGATGAGCAGACAAACCTCTTGGGCTGGTGAGTGCCGGTCAGCACCAATCCTCTGTGCGGGAATCTCTCCGCTTTGCCCTCTGCACCCCTGCTGCTGTGCTCTCCTCCACGGCTCTGAAGCTCCCCCCCTCTGCCACCCGCAGTCTCCGCCCGTGAAGGGGCTTCCTAGCGTGTGGAAGCCTTTCATTCTTCACAGCTCCCTCCAACTGGTGCAGGTCTCATCCCTATTCTTTTGTCTCTGTTTTTTCTTTTTTCCTTTTGCTCTACCCAGGTACATGGGAGAGTTTCTTGCCTTTTGGGAGGTCTGAGGTCTTCCGCCAGCATTCAGTAGGTGTTCTGTAGGAGTTGTTCCACGTGTAGATGTATTTCTGGTGTATCTGTGGGGAGGAAGGTGATCTCCGCGTCTTACTCTTCCGCCATCTTCCCCTCTGGACTTTTTCTTCATTGTATTTTAATAAGGCACCTAGCTCCCTAGGGATTTTAGCACTAAGTACACCCAGGTTTAAAAATAGAGTGTTTTAGTACTGGAAGGAACTTCAAACATCATCATTTTACATATTTGGAAAGGTAGCCCAGATAGGTTAGACATGCCTAAGGTCACACAGCTATTCAGAAGCAGAATTAGGAAAATAAAATATATTGCTTACTTTCATCACCATGCTTTTAGATTGCTCCACAATGCCTGGGGAAAATAATCCCTAACAATTTTGTGTGAATAAAAGTGTGTTCTCCAAGAAATTGAAGATGATACAAACAGATGGAGAGATATACCATGTTCTTGGATAGGAAGAATCAACATTTTGAAAATGACTGTACTACCCAAAGAAATCTACAGATTCAATGCAATCCCTGTCAAACTACCACTGACATTTTTCACAGAACTAGAACAAAAAATTTCACAATTGGTATGGAAACACAAAAGACCCCGAATAGCCAAAGCAATCTTGAGAAAGAAAAATGCAGCTGGAGGAACCTGACTTCAGACTATACTACAAAGCTACAGTAATCAAGACAGTATGGTACTGGCATAAAAACAGAAATATAGATCAATGGAACAGGATAGAAAGCCCACAGATAAACCCACACAGATATGGTCACCTTATCTTTGATAAAGGATGCAAGAATATACAGTGGAGAAAGGACAGCCTCTGCTATAAGTGGTGCAAAACTGGACAGTTACATGTTAAAGAATGAAATTAGAACACTCCCTAACACCATACAAAAATAAAATCAAAATGGATTAAAGACCTAAATGTAAGGCCAGACACTGTAAAACTCTTAGAGGAAAACATAGGCAGAACACACTATGACATAAATCACAGCAAGATCCTTTATGACCTACCTCCTATAGAAATGAAAATAAAAACAAATATAAACAAATAGGACCTAATGAAATTTAAAAGCTTTTGCACAGCAAAGGAAACCATAAACAAGATAAAAAGACAGCCCTCAGAATGAGAGAAAATATTTGCAAATGAAGCAACGGACAAAGGATTAATCTCCAGAATATACAAGCAACACACGCAGCTCAATATCAGGAAAACAAACAACCCAATCAAAAAATGGGTAGAAGACCTAAATAGACATTTCTCCAAATAATATATACAGATTGCCAACAAACACATGAAAGGATGCTCAACATCACTCATCATTAGAGAAAAGCAAATCAAAATGAGGTATCACCTCACACCAGTCAGAATGGCCATCATCAAAAAATCTACAAACAATAAGTGCTGGAGAGGGTGTGGAGAAAAGGGAACTCTGTTGCACTGTTGGTAGGAATGTAAATTGTTACAGCCACTATGGAGAACAGTATGGAGAGTCCTTAAAAACTTAGAACTACCATACGACCCAGCAATCCCACTACTGGGCATATACCTTGGGAAAACCATAATTCACAAGAAGTCATGTACTACAATGTTCATTGCAGCTCTATTTACAATAGCCAGGAGATGGAATCAACCTAAGTGTCCATCGACAGATGAATGGGTAAAGAAGATGTGGCACATATATACAAAGGAATATTACTCAGCCATAAAACGAAACAAAATTGAGTTATTTGTAGTGAGGTGGATGGACCTAGAGTCTGTCATACAGAGTGAAGTAAGTCAGAAAGAGAAAAACAAATACCATATGCTAACACATATATATGGAATCTAAAAAAAAAATCGTTCTGAAGAACCTAGGGGCAGGACAGGAATAAAGATGCAGACGCAGAGAATGGAAATGACACAGGGAGTGGGAAGAGTAAGCTGGGGTGAAGTGAGAGAGTGGCATGGATATATATACACTATCAAATGTAAAATAGCTAATGGGAAGCAGCCTCATAGCACAGGGAGATCAGCTCGGTGCTTTGTGGCCACCTAGAGAGGTGGGATAGGGAGGGTTGGAGGGAGATGCAAGAGGATACCAAAGTGATTAGGCAGCAACCATAGGTTTATGTTTAATGAAGTTCCTACTATACTTGTGGAAGTGTCTCTGGAAACAAGGACATGTAGATGCTCAATGCTGATCCACTTTATTATAAACTATTAACAAAAGTCCACAGTTTAGGAGAGTTGAGGAAGATGGCGGAAGAGTAAGACGTGGAGATAACCTTCCTCCCCACAGATACATCAGAAATACATCTACACGTGGGACTGCTCATATAGAACACCCACTGAATGCTGGCAGAAGACCTCAGACCTCCTAAAAGGCAAGAAACTCCCCACATACCTGGGTAGGGCAAAAGTAAAAAGAAAAAACAGAGACAAAAGAATAGGGACGGGACCTGCACCAGTGGGAGGGAGCTGTGAAGGAGGAAAGGTTTCCACACACTAGAAGCCCCTTCGTGGGCGAAGACTGCAGGTGGCGGAGGGGGGAAGCTTCGGAGCCACGGAGGAGAGCACAGCAACAGGGGTGCGGAGGGCAAAGCGGAGAGATTCCTGCACAGAGGATCGGTG
Source organism: Lipotes vexillifer (assembly GCF_000442215.2). Lineage (NCBI taxonomy): Eukaryota > Metazoa > Chordata > Mammalia > Artiodactyla > Lipotidae > Lipotes > Lipotes vexillifer. The sequence continues at coordinate 3,435 of NW_006786248.1, forward strand.
CCGACTGGCACTCACTAGCCTGAGAGGCTTCTCTGCTCACCTGCCAGGGTGGGCAGGGGCTGGGAGCTGAGGCTTGGGTCTTGGTCGGATCGCAGGGAGAGGACCTGGGATAGCTGCTTGGACACAGCCTGATGGGGTTAGAGCACCACGGCTAGCCGGGAGGGAGTCTGGGGAAAAGTCTGGACCTGCTGAAGAGGCAAGAGACTTTTTCATGCCTGTTTGTTTCCAGGTGCACGAGGAGAGCAGATTCAGAGTGCCACTTAAAGGAGCTCCAGAGAGGGGCGCGAGCTGTGGCTATCAGCGCCAACCCCAGAGACGGCCATGAGATGCTAACGCTGCTGCTGCAGCCACCAAGAAGCCTGTGAGCAAACACAGGTCATTATCCACACCTCCGCTCCTGGGAGCCTGTGCAGCCTGCTACTGCCAGGGTCCTGTAATCCAGGGACAACTTTCCCGGGAGAATGCACGGTGCACCTCAGGCTGGTGCAACATCACGCTGGCCTCTGCCGCTGCAGGCTTGCCCTGCAACCGGACCCCTCCACCCTCACCACGGTCGAAGTGAGCCAGAGCCCCCAAAACAGCTGCTCCTTTAACCCCGTCCTGTCTGAGTGAAAAACAGACGCCCTCAGGCGACCTACATGCAGAGGCGGGGCCAAATCCAAATCTAAACCCCGGGAACTGTGCGAACAAAGAAGAGAAATGGAAATTTATCTCAGCAGCCTCAAGAGCAGAGGATTAAATCACCACAATCAACTTGGTGTACCCTGCATCTGTGGAATACCTGAATAGACAACAAATCATCCCAACATGAGGAGGTGGACTTTGAGAGCAAGATTTATTATTTTTTCCCCTTTTCCTCTTTTTGTGAGTGTGTATGTGTATGCTTCTGTGTGAGATTTTGTCTGTATAGCTTTGCTTTCACCATTTGTCCTAGGGTTCTGTCTATCCATTTTTCTTTTGTTTTGTCCTGTTTTTTTTTATGTTGTAAAAACATTTTTTTAATAATTATTTTTTATTTTAATAACTTTATTTTATCTTTATTTTATTTTATTTTATCCTCTTTCTTTCTTGCTTTCTACTTTTTCTCCCTTTTATTCTGAGCCATGTGGATGAAAGACTCTTGGTGCTGCAGCCAGGAGTCAGTGCTGTGCCTCTGAGGTGGGAGAGCCAACTTCAGGGCATTGGTCCACAAGAGACCTCCCAGCTGCATGTAATATCAAATGGTGAAAATCTCCCAGAGACCTCCATCTCAACACCAAGACTCAGCTTCACTCAACGACCAGCAAGCTACAGTGCTGGACACCCTATGCCAAACAACTAGCAAGACAGGAATACAACCCCACCCACTAGCAAAGAGGCTGTGTAAAATCATAATAAGTCCACAGACACCCCAAAACACACCACCAGATGTGGACCTGCCCACCAGAAAGACAAGATCCAGCCTCATCAACCAGAACACAGGCTAGTTCCCACCACCAGGAAGCCTACATAGCCCACTGAACCAACTTTAGTCTCTGGGGACAGACACTGAAAACAATGGAAACTACAAACCTGCAGCCTACGAAAAGGAGACCCCAAACACAATAAGATAACCAAATGAGAAGACAGAAAAACACACAGCAGATGAAGGATCAAGGTAAAAACACACCAGACCTAACAAATGAAGAGGAAATAGGCAGTCTACCTAAAAAATAATTCAGAATAATGATAGTAAAGATGATCCAAAATATTGGATATAGAATAGAGAAAATGCAAGAAACAATTAACAAGGACCTAGAAGAACTAAAGAGGAAACAAGCAACGATGAACAACACAATAAATGAAATGAAAAATACTCTAGATTGGATCAATAGCAGAATAACTGAGGCAGAAGAATGGATAAGTGACCTGGAAGATAAAATAGTGGAAATAACTACTGCAGAGCAGAATAAAGAAAAAAGAATGAAAAGAACTGAGGACAGCCTCAGAGACTTCTGGAACAACATTAAACTCAACAACATTAGAATAATAGGGGTCCCAGAAAAAGAAGAGAAAAAGAAAGGGACTGAGAAAATATTTAAAGAGATTATAATTGAAAACTTCCCTAATATGGGAAAGGAAATAGTTAATGAAGTCCAGAAAGCACAGAGTCCCATACAGGATAAATCCAAGGAGAAACACGCCAAGACACATATTAATCAAACTACCAAAAATTAAATACAAAGAAAACATATTAAAAGCAGCAAGGGAAAAACAACAAATAACACACAATAATAACAAAGGAAATCCCTATAAGGTTAACAGCTGATCTTTCAGCAGACTCTGCAAGCCAGAAGGGACTGGCAGGACATATTTAAAGTGATGAAGGAGAAAAACCGACAACCAAGATTACTCCACCCAGCAAGGATCTCATTCAGATTTGATGGAGAAATTAAAACCACTACAGACAAGCAAAAGCTGAGAGAGTTCAGCACCACCAAACCAGCTTTACAACAAATGCTAAAGGAACTTCTCTAGGCAAGAAACACAAGAGAAGGAAAAGACCTACAATAACAAACCCAAAATAATTAAGATAATGGGAATAGGAATATACATATCAATAATTACCTTAAATGTAAATGGACTAAATGCTCCCACCAAAAGACACAGACTGGCTGAATGTATACAAAAACAAGGCCCATATATATGCTGTCTACAAGAGACCCACTTCAGACCTAGGGACACATACAGACTGAAAGTGAGGGGATGGAAAAAGATATTCAATGAAAATGCAAATAAAAAGAAAGCTGGAGTAGCAATTCTTATATCAGGCAAAATAGACTTTAAAATAAAGTCTATTACAAGAGACAAAGAAGGACAATACATAATGATCAAGGGATCGATCCAAGAAGAAGATATAACAATTGTAAATATTTATGCACCCAACATAGGAACACCTCAATACATAAGGCAAATACTAACAGCCATAACAGGGGAAATCAACAGTAACACAATCATAGTAAGGGACTTTAACACCCCACTTTCGCCAATAAATGGATCATCCAAAATGAAAATAAATAAGGAAACACAAGCTTTAAATGCTACATTAAACAAGATGGACTTAATTGATATTTACAAGATATTCCATCCAAAAACAAAAGAATACATATTTTTCTCAAGTGCTCATTGAGTGTTCTCCAGGATAGATCATATATTGAGTGACAAATCAAGCCTTGGTAAATTTAAGAAAATTGAAATCATATCAAGTATCTTTTCCAACCACAATGCTATGAGACTAGATATTACAGGAAAAGGAAATAGATAGCCTAGATATTACAGGAAAAGATCTGTAATAAATACAAACATATGGAGGCAAAACAATACATTACTTAATAACGAAATGACCACTGAAGAAATCAAAGAGGAAATCAAAAATTACCTAGAAACAAATGACAACGGAGACAAGACGACCCAAAACCTATGGGATGCAGCAAAAGCAGTTCTAAGAGGGAAGTTTACAGCAATAGAATCCTACCTTAAGAAACAGGAAACATCTCAAATAATCAACCTAACCTTGCACGTAAAGCAATTAGAGAAAGAAGAACAAAAAGACCACAAAGTTAGCAGAAGGAAAGAAATCATAAATATCAGATCAGAAATAAATGAAAAAGAAATGAAGGAAATGATAGCAAAGATCAATAAAACTAAAAGCTGGTTCTTTGAGAAGATAAACAAAATTGATAAACCATTAACCAGACTCAACAATAAAAAAAGGGAGAAGACTCAAATCAATAGAATTAGAAATGAAAAAGGAGAAGTAACAACTCACACTGCAGACATTCAAAAGATCATGAGAGATTACTACAAGCAACTCTACGCCAATAAAATGGACAACCTGGAAGAAATGGACAAGTTCTTAGAAATGCACAAACTGCCAAGACTGAACCAGGAAGAAATAGAAAATATGAACAGAGCAATCACAAGTACTGAAATTCAAACTGTGATTAAAAATCTTCCAACAAACAAAAGCCCAGAACCAGATGGCTTCACAGGCGAATTCTCTCAAACCTTTAGAGAAGAGCTAACACCTATCCTTCTCAAACTCTTCCAAAATATAGCAGAGGGAAGAACACTCCCAAACTCACTCTATGAGGCCAAAATTACCCTGATACCAAAAGCAGACAAAAATGTCACAAAGAAAGAAAACTACAGGCCAATATCACTGATGAACATAGATGCAAAAATCCTCAATAAAATACTAACAAACAGAATCCAACAGCACCTTTAAAGGATCATACACCATGATAAAGTCGGGTTTATCCCAGGAATGCAAGGATTCTTCAATATATGCAAATCAATATAATACACCATATTAACAAATTGAAGGAGAAAAACCATGTAATCATCTCAACAGATGCAGAGAAAGCTTTTGACAAAATTCAACACACATTTATGATAAAAACCCTCCAGAAAGTAGGCATAGAGGGAACTTTCCTCAACATAATAAAGGCCATATATGACAGAACCACAGCCAACTTTGTCCTCAGTGGTGAAAAACTGAAATCATTTCCACTAAGGTCAGAAAGAAGACAAGGTTGCCGACTCTCACCACTATTATTCAACATAGTTTTGGAACTTTTAGGCACAGCAATCAGAGAAGAAAAAGAAATAAAAGGAATCCAAGTCACAAAAGAAGAAGTAAAGCTGTCACTGTTTGCAGATGACATGATACTCTACATAGAGAATCCTAAAGATGCTGCCAGAAAACTACTAGAGCTAATCTTTGAATTTGGTAATGTAGCAGGATACAAAATTAATGCACAGAAATCTCTGGCATTCCTATACAGTAATGTTGAAAAATCTGAAAGTGAAATTAGGAAAACACTCCCATTTACCATTGCAACAAAAAGAATAAAATATCTAGGAATAAACCTACCTAATGAGACAAAAGACCTGTATGCAGAAAATTTTAAGACCCTGATGAAAGAAATTAAAGATGACACAAATAGATGGAGAAATATACCATGTTCTTGGATTGGAAGAAGTAACATTGTGAAAATGACTCTACTACCCAAATCAATCTACAGATTCAATGCAATCCCTATCAAACGACCACTGGCATTTTTCACAGAACTAGAACAAAAAGTTTCACAATTTGTATGGAAACACAAAAGACCCCGAATAGCCAAAGCAATCTTGAGAACGAAAAATGGAGCTTGAGGAATCAGGCTCCCTGACTTCAGACTATACTGCAAAGCTACAGTAATCAAGACAGTATGATACTGGCACAAAAACAGAAATATAGATCAATGGAACAGCATAGAAAGTCCAGAGATAAACCCATGGACATTTGGTCACCTTATCTTTGATAAAGGGGCAGAAATGTACAGTTGAGAAAGGACAGCCTCTTCAATAAGTGGTGCTGGGAAAACTGGACAGGTTCATGTAAAAGTATGAGATTCGAACACTCCCTAACACCGTACACAAAAATAAGCTCAAAATGGATTAAACACCTAAATATAAGGCCAGAAACTATCAAACTCTTAGAGGAAAACATAAGCAGAAAACTGTATGACATAAATCACAGCAAGATGCTTTTTGACACACCTCCTAGAGAAATGGAAATAAAACAGAAATAAACAAATGGGACCTAATGAAACTTAAAAGCTTTTGCAGAGCAAGGGAAACCATAAACAAGGCCAAAAGACAACCCTTAGAAAGGGAGAAAATATTTACAAATGAAGCAACTGACCTAGGACTAGTCTCCAAAATTTATAAGCAGCTCATGCATCTCAATAACAAACAAACAACCCAATCCAAAAATGGGCAGAAGACTAAATAGACATTCCTCCAAAGAAGATATACAGACTGACAACAAACACATGAAAGAATGCTAACATCATTAATCATTAGAGAAATGCAAATCAAAACTACAATGAGATATCATCTCACACTGGTCAGAATGGCCATCATCAAAAAATCTAGAAACAATAAATGCTGGAGAGGGTGTGGAGAAAAGGGAACACTCCTGCACTGCTGGTGGGAATGTAAATTGTTACAGCCACTATGGAGAACAATATGGAGGTTCCTTAAAAAACTACAAATAGAACTACCATATGACCCAGCAATCCCACTACTGGGTATATACCCTGAGAAAACCATAATTCAAAAAGAGTCATGTACCAAAATATTCATTGCAGCTCTATTTACCATAGTCAGGACATGGAAACAACCTAAGTGTCCATCATCAGATGAATGGATAAAGAAGATATGGCCCATGTATACAATGGAATATTACTCAGCCATAAAAATAAATGAAATTGAGCTATTTGTAGTGAGGTGGAATGACCTAGACCTGTCATACAGAGTGAAGTAAGCCAGAAAGAGAAAAACAAATACCCTATGATAACACATATATATGGAATCTAAGAAAAAAAAAAGTCATGAAGAACCTAGGGGTAAGACAGGAATAAAGACACAGACCTACTAGAGAATGGACTTGCGGATATGGGGAAGGGGAAGGGTAAGCTGTGAGAAAGTGATAGAGTGGCATGGACATATACACTACCAAACGTAGAAAAGATAGCTAGTGGGAAGCAGCCGCATAGCACAGGGAGATCAGCTTGGTGCTTTGTGACCACCTGGAGGGGTGGGATAGGGAGGGAGGGAGGGAGGGAGATGCAAGAGGGAAGAGATATGGGAACATATGTATATGTATAACTTATTCACTTTGTTATAAACCAGAAACTAACACATTATTGTAAAGCAATTATAAAGAGGTTAAAGAAAAAAAAAGTCCACGGTTTATATTATAGTTTACTGTTGGTGCTATAAAATCTATGGATTTTGACAAACTTATAATGGCATGTATCCACCATTACAGTATCATACAGAGGAGTTTCATTGCCCTAAATATCCCCCTTTTCCCGCCTATTTATCCCTCCCTACCTTATGGATCGTTTGGTAAGAGTATGTTTAGATTCGTAAGAAACCATCAAACTGTCTTCCAAAGTAGCTGTACCATTTTGCACTCTAACCTGGAAGGAAGGAGAATTCCTGTTGCTTCATTCTTTCTAGCATTTGGTGTTGTCAGTGTTTTGGATTTTAGACATTCTAATAGTTACATAGTGGTGCCTCATTTTTGTTTTAATTAATTTTATAAATTCCCTGATGACATATGATTTTGAGTATCTTTCTGTATGCTTATTTGTCATCTGCATATCTTCTGTAGTTAAGTGTCTGTTCAAATCTTCGCTTATTGTTTAATCAGATTGTTTGTTTTCTTATTGTTGAGTTTTAACTGTTCTTCATGTAATTGGATACAAGTACTTTATCAAACGTGTTTTGCCAGTCAGTGGCTTGTCTTTCATTTTCTTAACAGTTTTTTTTGTACGGCAGAAATTTTTAATTTTAATCAAGTCCAATTTTTTTCTTTCATGATTTTTTGTATTGTATCTAAAAAGTCAACACTCAAGGTTACCTAGGTTTCCTCCTATGCTATCTTCTACAATTTTTTAACTTTACATTTCACGTTCAACTTTGTGATCCATTTCAAGTCAATGTTTGTGAAAGGTGTAAAACCTTTGTATTTTTTGGCGTTATAGATACCAAATTGTTTCAGCATTGTTTGTTAAAAAGACCATCCTTTTTTCATTGAATTGTCTTTACTCTCTTGTCTAAGAGAGTTGATTACATTTATGTGCGTATTTCTGCATTCTCTATTCTGTTCCATAGACCTGTACATCCATTCTTCCACCAGTTCCACACCGTCTTCATTACTGTAGCTTTATATTTAGTCTTGAAGTCAGGTAGTGTTTGTTCTCTGACTTTATTCTTCTCCTTCAATACTCTGTTGGCTATTCTTGGACTTTTACCTTTCTATATAAGCTTAAAATCAGATTTTTCAATACCTATGAAGTAATTTTCTTCGATTTTGATTGGGATTGCTTTGACTCCATAGATCAATTTGGGAAGAACTGACATCTTGACAATATTGAGTTTTCCTATTCATGCACATGGACTGTATCTCCATTTATTTAGATCTTTTGATTTCCTTCATCAGAGTTGTAGTTTTCCTCATACAGATCTTATACATATTTTGTTAGGTTTATCCTTAAGTATCTCAATTTTTATGCTAATTACCTAATAGTTTTTAGGTATGCTATTCTTTTTGGTTACCGTAGAAATTGCAATAGGCATTCATTCATTAGTGTCTAACATGAATTATTATTTTCCACATCCCAGACAATTAGTGTTATCTTCAATTTAAACTCTATATACATTTTAACCCCACAAGTTATTATTATATTACTATTAGTATAAGCAGTACATTTTATGCATTCAATATTAATTCATATTTACTTACATATTTATCACGAATGTAGCTCTATGTTCCTTACTACCTTGCCATGTTTCTTTAGCAATTATGTTCTATCTACTGGAAGGACTCCTTTTAGTATATATCCCTCAGTGCAAGTGTGCTGGCACCAATTTCTCTAAGTTTTTTTTTGTCTTATATTTCTTTATTTTTCCTTCAAAAGTGAAGAATGTTTACAATGAGTATAGAATTCTTTGTTGGCAACTATTTTCTTTCATCACTTTAAAATGTCATTAACTGTCTTCTTTGTTTTCTGGTTTCTATTAAGAAATCTACTCTCAGTCTTATTGCTTTTTGAAGTTCATTTTTACATTTTTGGACAAGCATTTAAGATATTTTTCTCTGATTCTAATTTCCAAAAGTTTTATTATGATGTATTTAAGTGCAGTTTTCTTTTTGTTTACCTCACTTTGGTTCCATAGTTTTTGTGAATCTGTGGCTTAATCTCTTTTTACCAATTTTAGAAACATCTCAGCCATAATCTCTACAAATATTATTTCCACACCATTATATCTATTGTCCCCTTCCATCACTTTTATTACTATTATGTTATACCTTTCTACTGTTCTCTGATATCTTTTACTCTCTTTTCTGCCTTTCCCATACTTGTGCTTTGGTCTGGTTATTTCCAAATGACATATCTTCCAGGTAATGATTCATCTCTTTGGTTGTATCTCCTCTGCTGTTTGACTCATTCTTAATACGTCATTATATTTTTCAGTTCTAGAATTTCCATTTAATTCTCTTATATTGATTTCAATTCTTTTAAGTATTTCTCTATCTTGTTATCTATTTCTTAAGTATATGATAGCTCCAATATCTGGATCACTATGGCTATATTTTTATTGTTTGTTTTTTGTTGGTTCTGGATCTTGATATGCCTTTTAAATTTGATTAAATGCCAGACATGTTTTAAAATGTAAAAGCTCTGCATCAGCAGTGTTCAATAGAACTTTCTGTGAATATGGAAATATTTTGTATGTGTACTGTGCAGTATGATTGCTGCTAGTCACATGCAGTTTCTGAGCACCTGAAATAGGACTAGTGTGACTTATGAAGTAATATGTTACTTTAATTACTTTTAATAAATGTAAATAACCACATGTGGCTTGTGACTAACATATTGAACAGCACCGTTCTAGATAAAGTTTCTTGCCTGGCACTGTGTATTCAATGTTGCAAGTTCTCTATCTGATATTTCTTCCACTTGCTATTTCTTCTTCAGCTCCTTGTGAGTAGCTAGAGTAGAAGGAGATCACTTTAATGCAATCAGGCATAAGGCCATGTGTCACTAAGTTGTTGCTCTATTTCTGGTTCACTCTTCCTTTTAGTTTGCAGTTCTCAAGTGTCACAAATGAGAGTCTAGTGTATTTACCTGGGCCTCTCCATCTTGGCTGGCTCTGAGTTCCAAGTTTTGTCTCCTCAGACCAGGGAGAGTGCTGGTAGCTCTGCTTAGCTTTCCAACCTGCTATTACCTACTTTCTGCTCAGCCCCTCTGCCTCTTGCTTCTCCTGTGCTAAGGAATTGGTGAATGCCTTAGGACAATGTTAGGTCAAACTCTTGGGATCACTTTTCAGTTTCTCTTTTTTCTAGGAACCTCTCATGTCCTGACTCTTTGGTAGCTCTGAACCTCAATTTTTATCTCATTAGCCTGTGAGATGTCTGAAATCTCTTTTCAGTTTCTCTGCCTCATAGCAGCTGATTTCTGTTCAACTTCACAGCCTCTGCCTGCACACAGTTTATGAATCATTAATTGGGTTGCCTTAGAATCAGACCCTGAGATAAGTGTTAGAGTAAAAGTGAGTTATTTGGGGAGTTCAGGGGACACTATTAGTGCCATGGGGAAGTGATACAGAGAAAGGAAAGCAGCAAATAAAAGTCAAGTTATTAAGCCAGTTACCATACTAGGCAACTGGGTCTGAATCCTTCAGGGAAAGCCTCAAAAATGGTGCAGAACACATATCTCAGATATACTGACCCATCAGTTGAGAGCTCTGAAATGTTTTTATACCAACTCCCAAGGGCTGCTTTGGGAGGGAGGCAGAGTCAGTAACACATCCTCCCCACAGTATATAGCCTGACACCTTTTGGAGCAGCATTCTGAGCTTCCAGGAAAAAAAAAACAGGTTATCAGACTTGGAAATGCACGCACTGGCAATTGGATGTCTGCTGTAGAAAATGAAATGGCTGATGAACAGAGCAGAGCAAACATGACATAGAAGGTCACTTTCACTTCAGTGAATTTGTTTTCTTCCCAGGATTTTGGACCCTCAAATTCTGGCTACCTTAATAGCCTTTTAATACCACCTCATATATTTTTTTCTATTTTTATCCACTTTTTCCTGCTTGTTCTAAGTAGGGGGATTGGTCTCCCAAAAGCTAGTCAATCATAGCTGACAGTGAAAAATATAGGTTATTATGTTTGGATGCTAAAAAGTATTTTACTGAATGATTTATGGGTCTTGTCACTAAAATATCTTTTTATTGATTTGGGAGGTGGATAACTGTTATTCAATTTGTACCAGTTAAATTGAGGTATTTTTTTAAAAGTCAAACAATTTTTAACAAACATGGATCTAGTGGCAACTCATTTCCTTATTTGAGTGATATATTGAATGTATGTTCTTTCCAGTTAAAATGATCTTGTTCTATATTTGCTTGTTATTTTTCATAAGTGATTATACATAAAAGATTAAAGAGAGTAAGCTTCTTCTTCAATATCATCTTTCCACACGATTCATTGATAGAATTACTTTGAAAGCAAAATGGAAAATGCTAAGTAAGAGGAAGGTTTTCTCCTCATCTGTATTGTTTATGTTTGCAGAATTCTAATGTTCCCAGGCTAGATTCCAGACCACAGTAGTGCCCTGTTGTTGAAGGATTCTGGCCTCTAACTTGCTGAGAGTTCACTTTCTCTTTCTGGTACTGCTTTTGGTGTCAGTTCTTATGCTCCATGAAGCATTTCCTCGTCATGGCTGAGTTTTGCCAGTGAGTGACAAGTGTCAAGGTACATCTTCACTTGTCACTGACTCTTGCCACTCAGCTACTTCCCTGTTCCCCAGGAAAGCTGCTCACCATCTGACACAATGTTAGCAGTACAGAGCATGCCCAACAATAGGATGCCAATCAGGGACTCAAAACAGAGTTTCTGTGGACTGTTAAGGGTTAGCATGCAACCAGATGAGCAGCTATCATGGTAAGTTCAGGGAATGTGGATTAAGGATGGAGTTGTCACCACGCATTAGTGATTACACATACTAACAGTAAAAATAATTCAATACAGCCCATATATACATTAAGCTCTTTATAAAATGTATTAATGCAGATGAGTTTTTTTTAATGTCAATGAAACCCTCTAATTCCCTTCCTGCAGTGGAGCATCTTGTTGACTTCCTGTGGAACCATTAATATGAACAAGAAGAAAACCAAGTACCAGGAAAACTGCAGACACTGTAACTAAAAGAGTGCCATTGCAAGGGCAGCCCAAGGTCAGTCCTTGGGTAAAAGTGACAACAAGCAGAGACCAGTGTGTGCCAAATTCCATAGGATGCGATCATTGATTTTGTCCTAGTTTCCCCCAGGACAGAATCCAATTTCAGAGGAGCTTAACTAAGCCCTGTAAGCAGAATACTTAATGAGCAGCTTTGAACTGAAGTGGAATATTTAGAGAATTAGTATAATTTCCAGTGAGCAAATCCAAAGAAATCCTGAGCTTGTACTGAGAGTTTCTTTGCCTTCAAAACCTTACATGCAATATATCTTTGGCTCTGCAGAGGTATTTGCACGTGTTGTACAACACCCAACAACGTAAGGGTAAATTTTCTATCTGCTGTGATGCAATTCAATCTAATTTTACTTAGAGCAGAAATGAGGTATGATATGACTTCAGATCACATTGTTCAGACTGGATGAGTCAAAATCTGATATAGGCTTTTGCAGTTAATGTTACATTGGAAGAAAAATAAAGCTATTGATGGTAGTTATAACTACTATCTCAGATTTCCAAAGGAAATTTGTTTTTAAGCTTCTCCTATCCAGTTCTCATATGATCCCCGTTGGCATCAATAGTAACAACAGGACTAACACTGTGAAGGAGCCACCAGTACTTGTGGTCTTTTTGACCACATGCAGAATCCAGTGAGGACCCCCTGTATTTACTAAGGATCCTTGTAAATATCCATGAAGATGAGAAGCACAGCAGTGCACGCTTTTCTCATTAAATGAATGGAGAGCTCCAGGTAGCTTCTGACTCATTTATCTTTATTGTTGGTGCTTATCTATTAATACCATACTCCTGATAATTTGATATCACCAAGATCCTAGAATGAGAACACTTACAGTTATCCTCAAACAAGGGTGCCGGGACATTGAGAAAATAGCCTCAGCTCCATTCCAGGCTTTTGTGTGTTTAAAAAACCATGACAAGATTCAGGTGAATGTCTGGTCTCAACCTTAGAGGTATGTATTTTATCCTAAGATGTTTGCTTATTCCTAACTTGAAAGTTTGCATGTGATTGCTGTTCAAATTAAGCCAAAAAGTTTGTAATTACCCTTATTTTCTTACCTGGCTTTTCCCCATTACCTGTTCAACTGTAAATTTTGCGCCAAAAAGTTTGAAAATAAAAGTTCTGTTTAGGTCATATATTAAGAACATTAGGAAACTAGTCACAAAGACGTAAGATGTTTTGTGGTCTCATAGTCTCCCCTAATCACCTGGTCTGTATCATCTCAGGAATGTATGGGAACAATGGAGGGAGAGCTTTCCACACAGTGGCAGCCAGGGCTGTGTGAATAGCAGTTTGTCTGTACATTCCACCCAATGGGCTTTAATGGGCTCAGAGGTGAGATCCCTGAGGGAAGAAGCAAACAAGGGGGCACCTATCATCACCCAAGAGTCTGCCTGCAGGTCTTGCTGAGCTGAGGAAGAGGAATTGGAGTTCTGAGAGGCTAAGGTGTGACTGTAACTGTGAGCTTTAATTTCTTTCTATTATCTTATTTTGGTGGTTAGGAATTCTAGTATTCTATTAAATACAAATGCTGATAGAAGGTATTAATTACTTAATGGGAATGTGTCTAATGCTTCATTATTAACTGTGATAACCTGAGATAAGAGTCTCAGAGCAGAGGCAGGTACATAGAAAAAGAGCTTCATAGATGTGGATGGGGTGCATCTGAGTCTTTGGTTGAACATCATTCTGCATATTCATAGGGTAAAACTCCTCATGGCCGGGCAAAGAAAAACTTGCAGAAAAGATTAATTACTCAAACAATCCTCAGAGATCACACACGGTCAAGAACCATTTGAATCCCCAATATCCAGAGTGGAGAAAACTCCTTGAATACACAAGATATTCAGTAGACTCCAAAAAGATAATGTCTTAGTTATTGAGCTACATTGAACCTAGGAGAAATTCTACCCTAGATCCATCATTTAAAAGCTTAAAAGTAAGTCTTGAAAGCATCAAATATATACACTGAAGCCAGCCAGAACAAAGTACAGCAATATTTATTGGAATATAACAAAACTAGAACTCAAAAATGAAAAATTCACAATGTGGTATTTTGCTGTGTGTAAATTATACCTCAATAAAAATTGACTTTAAGAAAGAAGTAAAGTCTTTCCTTATATTTTTCTCAACAGATAAAAAAATATTGTAAAATTTGATACTAGCTGATTAAAAAAAATAGCAATCTGGTAATAGGAGATAGAGAGCTTCCTAAACTTGATAATGGATCATATATTTCTACCAACATCGCAGTTAATAATGAAACATTAGACACATTCCCATTAAGTAATTAATACCTCCTATCAGCATTCGTATTTAATAGAATACTAAAATTCCTAACCACCACAGTAAGATAATAGAAAGAAATTAAAGCTCACAGGACATAAGACAAAAAATTAAAACTCTCGTTTTTCACCCATAATTGCTGTGTACATGTAAAGTCACACATTAATAATAGCAAATCAGGGATTCAAACTCAAGAGTCCAGAGTATTTAAATTCCGTAGCAACAGTTTATTAGGAAATATAATTTTTTTTAAGCTACAATTTATAGTAACCAAAACCCCACCAAGTTTTGTGCTGAGGAAGTACTGAGGAATACATTTTATTAAGCGAACATGAAAATCTTGAGGAAAAAGTTAAAATTTTACTGAAAGGCTTAAAGGAAGACCTAAATAAATGTGAAGATATGCTCATAGTTGGCAATATGAAACTGGTAATTCTCCTCAAAATGATATATAAATTCAACATAATTCTAGATAATTAACAGAAATCTTTATGAAACTTGACCTGGCAATACTAAAATTTATATGGAGAAGTTCAGAACCAGGAAAAGATAACTGAAGAAGAAGAGTAATAATGAAGGACACATCCTACCCTATACCAGGTGTTACAGCAAAGCTATGGTAAATAAAAATGTGGTACAGGGAAGGCAGATCAGTCAATGGACCAGGCTGGAAATACTAAAAATGAAGGAACAAGAATATATGAATATGGAACCAGAGAGAAGTGGTATTACAAATCAGAGAGGAAAATTTGGACTTATTAACACACAATGCTAGAGACAACTGGCTATACATTTGGAAAACAATGAAGCTAGATCTTTATCTCACACCTAATTCAAAATTAGTATCGGATGAACTAAAGACAGAAAAATGAGGAAAATATTTTACTTAAATCTTAAGTAGAACAAATTCAGGAGACTATCTTGATGATAGTGGTGGAAGATATGAATTTGTTAAACTAGACACACACAAAAAGCACAAATTATAAGAAATGGATAAATTTGAATTTAATATTTATTTTAATTTAATGAATATTAATTAATTTACTGATTTAAATTTAATAGTAAAACATTAAATGAAAACATTATACAAATGCAAAAGGCAAGCCCTAAATTGGAAGAAGAAATGTGCAACCTTTACTAAAACATAGATAATAGTATCCAGCATACATTTTAATAAAATCTCCTTTATATTAAAATGGGCAATGGATATGTATGACGAGTCCATGAATTTAAGAAAACATCCTAATAGCTAAAAAGCATATAAAAATAATTAAAATTTCATAATAATAAAGTAAGTACAAATTGAGCAGTAATGTATTATAAGTTCATACACATTATATTTTTAGAAATTAATAACTCTTATATGCCAAGAGTGATAATGATGTGGGGAAGTGAGATATCTTATATAGAGCTGGTGAGAGTATAAATAAGTAAATTTAGAGATAAACACACTCAGTGATTCCATTTCTAAAGAAATTTATATATAGTTTATTTCAGCAGTATTTAATAGTGAAAGTAGTGAATAAATTTTCTTTAAAAAACTTAACATTTCTTCTGTAAGAAAATGGATAAATAAACTATGGGGTAAAATTAACATCTTTATATTATTGAATCTTCCTAGACAGGAATATTACGTGTCATTTTATTTCCTTTCTTTTAGCTTTTCCCTTGTATAAGTTTAAAAAGTGTAGTTAGTTTTATTCCAAGGAATGTTATAGTTTTCATAGTTATAGTTAGTGACATTGTTTTCTATTACACTTTCTAAAGGTATATAGGAATAACATTTTAGGTTGACTTTTTTTTGTTGGAGTATAGTTTCTTTACACTGCTGTGTCAGTTTCTGCTATACAGCAGAGTGAATCAGCCATATGTATATATATATCCCCTCTTTTTTGGATTTCCTTCCCATTTAGGTCACCACAAAGCACTGTGTGGAGTTACCCCTGCAATACAGTAGGTTCTCATTAGTTATCTATTTTATACATAGTAGTGTATATGTCAAACTCAATCTCCCAATTCATCTTACCCTGTCACCTTGGTATCTATACGTTTGTTCACTAAATCTGTCTCAATTTCTTCTTTGCAAATAAGATCATCTTCACCATTTTTCTAGATTCTACATATATGCATTAATATACAATATTTGTTTTTCTCTTTCTGCTTAATTTATTCTGTATGACAGACTCTAAGTTCATCCCCATCACTACAAATGAACCGATTTTGTTCCGTTTTATAGCTGAGTAATATTCCATTGTATATATGTACCACATCTTCTTTATCTGTTCCTAGGTTGGTGGACATTTCAGTTGCTTCCATGTCCTGGATATTGTAAAAAGTGCTGCAATGGAAATTGGGGTGCATGTACCATTTTGAATTGTGGTTTTCTCTGGTTATAAGCCCAGTAGTGGGATTGCTGGGTCATAATGTAGTTCAATTTTTAGTTTTTTAAGGAACCTCCACACTGTTCTCTATAGTGGCTCTACCAATTTACATTCACACCAAGAGTGTAGGAGGGTTACCTTTTCTGCACACCCTCTCAAGCCTCTCAAACTACTACCTCATTGTAGTTTTTATTTGCATTTCTCTAATAATTAGTGATGATGAGCATCTTTTCATGTGTTTGTTGGCCATCTGTGTATCTTCTTTGGAGAAATGTCTGTTTAGGTCTTCCACCAATTTTTTGATTGGGTTATTTGGGGTTTTTTGATATTGAGCTGCATGAGCTGTTTGTATATTTTGGAGATTAATCCTTTGTCAGTTGCTTTGTTTGAAAATATTTTCTTCCATTCTGAGGGTTGTCTTATCATCTTGTTTATGGTTTTCTTTGCTGTGCAACAGCTTTTAAATTTCATTAGATCCCATTTGTTTATTTTTGTCTTTATTTTCATTACCCTAGGAGATGAATCAAAAAAGATCTTGCTGCAATTTATGTAAAAGAGTGTTCTGCCTATGTTTTCTTCTAAGTGTTTTATAGTTTCTGGCCTTACATTTAGGTCTTTAAACCATTTTGAGTTTATTTTTATGTATGGTATTAGGGAGTGTTCTACTTTCATTCTTTTACATGTAGCTGTCGACTTTTCCCAGCACGACTTATTGAAGAGACAACCTTTTCTCCACTGTATATTCTTCCCTCCTTTGTCAGGCATTAGGTGACTATAATTACATGGGTTTATCTCTGGGATTTCTATCCTGTTCCATTGATCTATATTTCTGTTTCTGTGCCAATACCATACTGTCTTGATTAATATAGCTTTGTAGTATAGTCAGTCTGAAGTCAGGGAGCCTGATTCCTCCAGCTCCACTTTTCTTTCTCAAAATTGCTTTGGCTATTCAGGGTCTTTTGTGTTTCCACACAAATTATAAAATTTTTTGTTCTAATTCTGTGAAAAATGCCATTGGAAATTTTATAGGGATTTCATTGAATATGTAGATTGCTTTGGTAGTATAGCCATTTTCACAATATTGATTCTTCCTAACCAAGAACATGGTATATCTCTCCATCTATTGCTGTTGTCTTTTATTTCTTTCATTAGTACCTTATAGTTTTCTGCATACAGGTCTTTTGCAACTGTAAGTAGGTTTATTCCTAAGATTATTTTTCTTTTTGTTGCAATGGTAAATGGGAGTGTTTCCTTCATTTCTCTTTCAGATTTTTCATCATTAGTGTATAGGAATGCCAGAGATTTCTGTGCATTAATTTTGTGTCCTGCAACTTTACCAAATTCATTGATTAGCTCTAGTAGTTTTCTGGTGGCATCTTTAGGATTTTCTACATAGAGTATGTCATCTGCAAACAGTGACAGTTTTACTTCTTCTTTTCCAATTTGGATTTGTTTTATATCCTTTTCTTCTATGTTTACTGTGGCCAGGACTTCCAAAACTATGTTGAATAATACTGGTGACAGTGGACACCCTTGTCTTGCTCCTGATCTGAAAGGAAGTGCTTCAGTTTTTCACCATTGAGAATGATGTTTGCTGTGGGTTTGTCATATATGGCCTTTATTATGTTGAGGTAGGTTCCCTCTATGCCCACTTTCTGGAGAATTTTTATCATAAATCGGTATTGAATTTTCTCAAAGGCTTTTTCTGCATCTATTGAGATGATCATATGGCTTTTATCCTTCAGTTTGTTAATATGGTGTATCACATTGGTTGATTTGCGTATATTAAAGAATCCTTGCATCACTGGGATAAATCCCACTTGATCATGGTGTATGATCCCTTTAATGTGTTGCTGGATTCTGTTTGCTAGTATTTTGTTGAGGATTTTTACATGTATGTTCATCAGTGCTATTGGCCTGTAATTTTATTTTTTGTGATATCTTTGTCTGGTTTTGGTATCAGGGTGATGGTGGCCTCATAGAATGAGCTACAGAGTGCTCCTCCCTCTGCAACTTTTTGGAAGCTTTTGTGAAGGATAGGTGTTAGCTCTTCTCTAAATGTTCAGCAGAACTCCCCTGTGAAGCCATCTGGCCCTGGACTTTTGTTTGTTGGAATATTTTTAATCACAGTTTCAATTTCATTACTTGTGATTGCTCTGTTCACATTTTCTATTTCTTCCTGGTTCAGGCTTGGAAGGTTGTAATTTTTCTAAGAATTTGTCCATTTCTTCCAGGTTGTCCATTTTATTGGCATAGAGTTGCTTGTAGTAGTCTTTTATGATCCTGTGTATTTCTGCATTGTCAGTTGTAACTTTTCCTTTTCCATTTCTAATTTTATTGATTTGAGTCCTCTCCCTTTTTTTCTTGAAGTGTCTGGCTAAGAGTTTATCAATTTTGTTTATCTTTGCTAAGAACCAGCTTTTAGTTTCATTGATCTTTGCTATTGTTTTCTTCATTTCTATTTCATTTATTTCTGCTCTGATCTTTATGATTTCTTTCCTTCCAATAACTGGGTTTTTCTTGTTCTTCTTTCTCTAGTGGCTTTAGGTGTAAGGTTAGGTTGTTTATTTGAGATTTTTCTTGTTTCTTGAGGTAGGATTATATCGCTATAAAATTTCCTCTTAGAACTGCTTTTGTTGCATCCCATAGGTTTTGGGTTGTCGTGTTTTTGTTGTCATTTGTTTCTAGGTATT
This sequence comes from Lipotes vexillifer, assembly GCF_000442215.2. NCBI lineage: Eukaryota > Metazoa > Chordata > Mammalia > Artiodactyla > Lipotidae > Lipotes > Lipotes vexillifer. The sequence goes on from NW_006786248.1 coordinate 22,636, forward strand.
TTTTGATTTCCTCTGATTTCTTTGGTGATCTCTTGGTTATTTAGTAGCATATTGTGCAGCCTCCATGTGTTTGTGTTTCTTACAGTTTCTTTCCTATAACTGATTTCTAATCTCATAACATTGTGGTCAGAAAAGTTGCTTGATATGATTTAAATTTTCTTAAATTTATGGAGGCTTGATTTGTGACCCAAGATGTGATCTATCCTGGAGAATGTTTCGTGTGCACTTGAGAATAAAGTGTATTCTGCTCCTTTCGGATGAAATGTCCTATAAACATCAATTAAGTCTATATGGTCTAATGTGTCATTTAAGACTTGTGTTTTCTTATTAATTTTCTGTCTGGATGATCTATTCATTGGTGTAAGTGGAGTGTTAAAGTCCCCCACTATTGTTGTGTTACTATCAATTTCCCATTTTATGTCTGTTAGCATTTGCCTTATATATTGAGGTGCTCCTATGTTGGGTGCATAAATATTTACAATTGTGTCTTCTTCTAAGACTGATCCCTTGATCATTATGTAGTGTCCTTTTCTGTCTCTTGTAATAGTCTTTATTTTAAAGTCTATTTTGTCTGATATGAGTATTGCTACTCCTGCTTCTTTTGCTTTTGCTTCTTTTGCTTTCAATTTGCATGGACTATCTTTGTCTACTCCCTACTCCTTTGGCATTTGTTGTAAAGCTGATTTGGTGGTACTGCATTCGCTTAGCTTTTACTTATCTGTAAAACTTTTTATTTGTCCATCAAATCTGAATGAGATCCTTGCTGGGTAGAGTAATCTCGGTTGTAGGTTTTTCCTTTTCATCACTTTACATGTATCCTGACAATCCCTTCTGGCCTGCAGAGTTTCTGCTGAAAACTCAGCTGATAACGTTATGGGGATTCCCTTGTATGTTATTTGTTGCTTTTCCCTTGCTGCTTTTTTTTTTTTTTTTTGCTGTACACGGGCGTCTCACTGTTGTGGTCTCTCCCATTGCAGAGCAACAGGCTCCGGACACGCAGGCTCAGTGGCCATGGCTCATGGGCACAGCTGCTCCACGGCATGTGGGATCCTCCTGGACTGGGGCACGAACCCGTGTCCCCTGCATTGGCAGGCGGACTCTCAACCACTGCACCACCAGGGAAGCACCCTTGCTGCTTTAAATATTTGTTTCTTTGCATTTAATTTTTGTTAGTTTGATTAATATGTGTCTCAGCGTGTTTCTCCTTCAATTTATCTTGTATGGGACTCTGCATTTCCTGGACTTGTTTGACTATTTCGTTTCCCATTTTAGGGAAAGTTTTGACTGTAATCTCTTCAACTATTTTCTCAGACCTGTTCTCTTTCTCTTCCTCTTCTGGGACCCCTATAATTCAAATGTTCATTTAATATTGTCCCAGGTCTCTAAGACAGTCTTCATTTCTCTTCATTCTTTTTTCTTTATTGTGCTCCACAGTTGGTATTTCCACTATTCTATCTTGCAGCTCAGTTATCCGTTCTTCTGCCTCAGGTATTCTGCTATTGATTCCTTCAAGGGTATTTTTCATTTCAGGTATCATTTTGTTCATGACTGTTTGTTTCTTCTTTAGTTCTTCTAGGTCCTTGTTAAACATTTCTTGTATCTTCTCGATCTGTGCCTCCATTCTATTTCCAAGATCTTGGATCATCTTTACTATCATTACTCTGAACACTTTTTCATGTAGATTGCCTATTTCCTCTTCATTTATTTGGTCTTGTGAGTTTTTCCTTTGCTCCTTCATCTGCAATATATTTCTCTGTTGTCTCATTTTGTCTAACTTACTGTGTTTATGGTCTCCTGTCTGCAGGCTACAGGGTCATAGTTTTTCTTGCTTCTGCTGTCTGCCCCCTGGTGGATGAGGTTGGTCCAGGGGCTTGTGTAAGCTTCTTGGTGAGAGGGACTCGTGCCTGCACTCTGGTGGGTGGAGCTGAGTCTTTTCCCTCTGATGGGTAGGGCCACATCAAGTGGTGTGTTTTGGGGTGTCTGTGAACCTAGTATGATTTTAGGCAGTCTGTCTGCTGATGGGTGTCATTGTGTTCCTGTCTTGCTGGTTGTTTGGCGTGAGGTGTCCAGCACTGGAGCCTGCAGGCAGTTCACTGGAGCCAGGTCTTGGTGTTGAGATGGATACCTCTGGGTGTGCACATGCTGATTAATATTCCCTTAGCCAAGGAATTCTTTGGCACTCCAGCAGACTGGATTTCATGCTCCCATCCTGGAGGCCCAGGCCTGATCCCTTGCCAGGGAAACAAAATCCTCCAAGCCATGCAACATGGCCAGAAAGAAAAAAAGGAAGAAAGAAAACATACAAACCAAACCCAAGACGAATGATAAAAACAAAATCAAACAGAAACAAAGAAGCAGTCAGAAAAGAAAGAAAAAAAAAAAACAAAGAAAACAAAAAACAAGAGAACAACCAAAGAACACAGAAATGAAAATAATCAATAAGGATTAAATTAACAAAAGAAGAAATGAAAAACAAAACAAAAACAGAAAGCAAACTAAGAAAAAAAAGAGCAAAGAAAACATAAAGCAAAGACATAAAATTATTAAAAAAGAACAAAAACAAGAAAAAAACACAAAACAACCAAAAAGTAAAGTAAAACCAAAAAATATATTAAAAAAAAAAAATGATAAAAACAACAACTGAGCAAAATTAAGCAAACAAAAAGGATAATAGTAATAAGAATCTTTTCTTGGGGCCTTATCTGTCAGTATCCTTGATATTATAGTGAGCCAGAGCCAACCCCTGCCTCCCCAGGAGGCCCTTCAATACCTCTAGGTAGGTCTCTGGACCTGCTGTGGGCACTGTAGGGCCAGCTCAAACTCTGACCTGGCCCAAGTCCTATGTGTACTTGCCCCCAAAGTCCACAGCTGCTAAACTTAGACCCATCTCAGTTGTGGGAACACTTGTTATCTATTCAGATATTACACATATGCAAGATTTACCAAGCCAATCATGGAGATTTAATATGCAGCTTATGCAGCTGCACAGAGAGATTTCCATTCCTTAGTCGCACTGCCCCTGGGTCTCAGCTTTAGTTTTGGCCCCACCTCTGTGTGTGTGCCACCCTCAAGCATCTGTTCCCTACCCAGGCGAGACAGAGCCTAAGCAGCAGTTGATTGGGGCACATTTACTCACTCAAGCCAGGGAGGGGTACAGTGGCCCAACTGGGGTGTGCACGAAGGTGGAGGAGACCAGCATGGAGTTGCAACAGGCTGGGTTGCACTCACTCTGGTGGGAGTCCCTCCCAGTGCCTACGGAGGCAGGGGCTGGCATGTGGGGGTGGTGGCAACCCTGTCCCTTGCACACCACTCAACAATGGTACCTCCTTTCCTAGACAGATCCTGCTTCCTCTAGGAGCATTCTTAGCCACGGAGCCCCTCACTCCCATCTCCTCTGTTGTACCTGTGTAGCCAACAGCGGTCCTCTCCCTTGATCTAATCTTTTAACCCCACGATTTAGCACCCAGCCCCCACCAGCATTGGCAGATTCCTGTCTTAGGCAGGGGGGCCCAGGGCTGATTCCTGAGGAGGCTTTGGGATGGGTGGCACTCAGGACCCCCAGAGCCTACAGGGGAGGAGGAGGCCTTAGCTTGAGGCACCAGTGGGCCTGCTCAGACGGGTGCCCTTCCCAGTGCCTGTGGAGGCCAAAGCCTGTGGGTGGGGAAGAGGGTTACAATGGTGGCCCCACCTCTTGTACACCACTCAAAAATGACGCCTTGCTTTGATGGTGTCCTGGGCTCTTTCTGCAAACTATCCCAGTTGTGGAGCTCCTTACTCCTGTCCCTTCAGGCTGTCTTTTTACAGCCAACAGCTGTCCCCTCCCTGGGTCCATGTTCCAAACCCCACTTTCCAGCAACCAGCTCCCCTCTGCAACAGGAGACACACGACTCAGCCTGGGGTCCACAGGGCTGTGGCACAGACCATGCACAGTTCTTACTTTGTCCTGCCTTTCACAGACCATCCACTGCATTCTCCTTTGATCCCCTGAAGGTCCCTTTCTGTCCCAGCTGATTTCCCACCCATGAGGGGTTTTTCTGATTGTGGGAACCTCTCCTCACCTTCAGTTTTGTACCAGGGTTGCTGGTCCCTTTACTGATTCCTCTTTTCTTTTTTTCTTTCTTTCATCCTACCCAGTGGTGAGGGGATTTTTCTTATCATTTTAGGTGTCCAAAGTCTTTCACTAATGTTCAGCAGATGCTCTTTGAGAATTGTTCCATTCGTTGATGTATTCTTGATGTACTTGTGAGGCGAAATGAATTCCACGTCCTCCTATTCTTCTATCTTGACTACTCCCCCTCGATCGACTTTTTAATGTAAATACTTTCCTTCTTTTTTCCTTCCTTCCTTCCACCTCATTTAATTTAGTTTTATTGTTCTTTTAAAAAAATTACTGACTTGAATATTTAGTTCCCAAATTTTATTCTTTCTTTTTTCTGATAAATTAATTTAAGGCAACAACTTCTATATAAGTGGGAAAGTTTTGGGGGGCATAATTTTATGATATTCTCATGTTTCTAAACATATGGTTATTTTAGTTTTAATTTCTCCTAGTGATTTAATATTTATGTGAAGAGATATTTTGACTTTATTTTGTAATTTTGAATTTTATTACACTGCTGCATACTGATTTCCACTTTTAAACATTTTCTTGACATTTTCCTTTTACATAATCAATTTCTGTGACTGGTCTGTATGTGTTTGCAAATATTATGTTAGTTATGCATACATATATGCATATAGTATGTTTTATTTTCTCCAATATACTTAAATTTGTTATTCAAATCTCCTATATCATATTTATTCTGAGAGAACGGTGTTAATGTCTCCCACTAATTTTGTGGATTTGTCAATTTTTCCTTGCCTCTCTATTTATCTTTATTATTTGTTTTATACACACACTATGTTAACATCATTAGAAAAGTGAAAGAGAAAATAGAATCTATTTTACAAGAGCATGATGCAAATTACTCATTGCCACGATATATCTACATCTATATCTGTATCTATATCTATCTATCTATAAAGAGAGAGCTTATTTTTTAGATAAACTCTTAGTGACCTTGGAAACAAGGCATCAATTATCCAAATTAAAAAGGTATTAAAATTTATAAATAAACCATGAAGCAGAATGGTCACAAGTAAAAGAGTGAAATATATGTGCATGTGTGAGTGTGTGTGTGTGTGTATATATAGAGAGAGAGTTAGCAAAATTTCATAGTCTACTTTTACTTTTCATAAATGTTAAAGATTTACTTTTCTCCAGACAAATAGCACAAAAAGAACATGGACATAAGTAGTTAAGATATTGACTATCAAAAGAGAAGATGTAATTTGCTGATTAGGAGAGCCAGTCTGAGTACTGAGTGGTTGCACTGGAAGATTTCCCCTCTTTAAACCTCAGTTTCTTCACATGTACTGTGGTATTATAAATGCAGCCCCTTTATACATCATTAGAAGGTTTATGTGAGATGGGAGACTGCATGAAGAGCATAATCTCAGTTCTGGACAAAAGGAAGTACTTAATAAGTGTTAATCATCAATCCCATAAACTATGCAAAGCATTTATCATAAAGATTTAATTGTCTTAAAAGGTTCTTACAAATCAATTAAAAATATACAAACATATCAAAGAAAAATGAGCAAATGAATGACAATTCAAAAACGAAGGGCAAATTGAGTATAAGCATATGGAGAAATGTGTACATAATAAACATGTAATAACAAATAAATAAGTGAATAAACAAATAAATAATGTTACAAAAAAAATTAAAACTATAATTAAAGTCAAGAGAACTCAAATCTCCATGGCATTTTAATTCAGAAAAAGTGAATCTTGGTTCTTATTTTATCCTCTGAAACACAGAAATCTTGGCTTCTTTAGTAGAGTTTCATATTTGGGTTGGGGGGATAGTTAGGTTAGCTTAATCATAAACTAAACTAGAAGGAAAAATAGTTTATATACTTTTTACTTCGATGGCAAATCTAATCAATATTAAGCTCCACACATTTATTAAGAAGTCCTACTTTCTGTCGCTTGGTGCTAAGATACCTCCTAATATATTCTTTGACAGGCAGCTTGAGACTTCTAGGTGTCTAAACTCATGTGAAAATGGAATAACATGCACTTTTGCTCATTTTCATGTATTGTATTAAAAATAATTCAAGAAGCTGTTTGGGAATACTTGGGAAACAACAACAAACAGTCTACAAAGTAAAGCCTTATTCTTCATATACATGACTTCTTCCTCTCCTGTGCCTCTATACTTTCACCATCTCTGCAAAAACAGACTTTCCCAGATAAGAAATGGTCCACAGGAAGTGTCTAGGGCCTCTTGTTGGGTTCAAAGATGTGGTGGCCAGAATTCATGTGGATGACAAAGATAGGATACTGAGGTTAAAATGCTTTAAGAGACAGCAGCATACTTAAATATTATATATTCTTTTCTTGTGTTGGGAATAAGGGCAATTTTGTATTCTTTTTTTTTTCTACAGTGATATTTATCATTTGTATAATTTTTAAAAGACTAAATAAGGAAAAGATTATATAAAAGATTAGGGGACGGGCTTCCCTGTGGCACAGTGGTTAGGAATCTGCCTGCCAATGCAGGGGACAAGGGTTCGAGCCCTGGTCCAGGAAGATCCCACATGCTGTGGAGCAACTAAGCCCGTGAACCACAAATACTGAGCCTGCGCTTTAGAGCCTGCAAGCCACAACTACTGAAGCCCATGCACCTAGAGTCCATGCTCCACAACAAGAGAAGCAACCGCAGTGAGAATCCCGCACACCACAACAAAGAGTAGGCCCTGCTTGCCGCAACTAGAGAAAGCCTGCATATAGCAATGAAGACCCAACACAGCTAAAAATAAAATAAATAAATTTATATATTAAAAAAAAGAAGTTGCAGTTTCAAAGCCCATCTTTAAAAGCCTAAAAAAAAAAGATAGGGGATCTATACACATTGTTAATTATTGGTTTCAATATACAATATTTGCATTTCATTACTTGTCTTTCAATTACCAGCAAAATGATACATGTTTTAAATTTTTATCACATTTAGGTCACTGGCATAAAATGCATGATGACTAACTACAGTAACAACAAATCATCATATTGTTGTAAAAATATTTGGATAGTTCATTCTTGATTACCATTCCCCAAAACATAATGATCAACATCAGTGGATTAATGACTTATATTAATAATACATGATTTAAGGACATCACTTGGAATTATACTAATATATAAAAATGTGGGGAGGGAATTCCCTGGCAGTCCAGTGGTTAGGATTCTGGGCTTTCATGGCTGGGGGTCCAGGTTCGATCCCTGGTCAGGGAACTAAGATCCTGAAAGCTATACAGCTTGGCCAAAAAAAAAAAAGAAAGAAAGAAAAAAGTGGGAAGGTTATCTTTAGACATATAAGCAAATTTGTAGATTGCTTTTGATTAAAAAATGTCAGACTTCTGATTTCAGCTCTGACTTGGAGCTTGGAAGTAATCACTGCCATCCTTACAAGAAGAAAAATCTGAACAAAGTGAAAGTTAACAGCTTCTTTTGGACACATCAGAGAACTGAAGTCACAGGACAAGCCACCTTAAAGTTTGGAGATACAGGAGAATATGGAAACACCTGAGTTATACTTTCAATAGCAGAAGCTGGAGCCATAAACTGGTCAGAACACTCAAAGGGTACTTTTGACAAATTGCTGGAGGCTGAGTGTGGAATAGCAGGAAATCAAGGGACTGTTGAGGGAGATGCCATCTTGGAGTGACTCATACTTTTGTACATTTTACCTCCAGAAACATCACCTGATATTCATGATAAAGATCTGAGAAAGATTCCCTAGAGGTTCTAGTGGAAGGTCTGTTTGGGGGTATTAATTGTGATGAATTACTCCCAGAGCCCTCTCTCTGACAAAGGAAGGCCTACTCTCCAAGGAAGATTTTACCTGGGCCTTATCCCAGCTGGTGAAAAGTGTTTCTCCCACTGTAGATCTCTCTAGCCTTCTATATCACAATAAAGGGGTTAAAAAACAACAACAACAAAGCAAAACAAACAAACAAAAGAAAACAGGCTTTGTCATTGGAAAAAAAAAAAAAAACTGTGCAGATCATAGCCCAGAGACACAGGCTGGTAAAACACTGAGATTTAATCATGATATCATAAAATGCTTCCCTTCCCCATACCTGACCACTACAATAGGGCCTCTATAGAACAACAGTGATTTACAGTGGAAAAATTTGAAAAACACAGACTCTTTGAAGAATCTTAAACAGGAGGCCCAAAATCAAGAGAGGAGACAAAACCAAGGACACTAGAGGAATTTGAAACCCTTGACCACCCCCCCCAACTGGCAAGAGCACACATTAAATACTGGCCAACTTCCATCCAGTTTAATATAAATGCTCACACCCAAGACCTAGCTACCTCAGCTCCTATTACCTGACAGAAGTCTAGCTTTCAACAAAAAGTACAAGGAATGCCAAAAGGCAGGAATAAAAGCAACAGACACAGGCTCAGGTATGACACAGATGTTGAAATTATCAGAGAGGGCATTTAAAATAACTATGATTAATATGTTTAAGGGCTCTAATGGAAAAAGTAGAAACATGCAAGCCCAGATGGACTGTAAGCAGAAAGATGGAATTTCTAAGAAAGAATCAAAAGGAAATGCTGGAAATCTAAAAATAAGAACAAAATTGAAGAGCACTTTTAATGGGTTTATTAGCACCCTAGGCATGGTCAAGGGAAGGGTCAGTGAGCTTGAAGAGAGGACAACAGAAGCCTCCCAAACTGAAATGTAAAGAGAATGAAAATAAACAGTGGGACCATTTCAAAAAGTGTAACATACACATAATTGAAATACCAGAAAGAGAAGGAAGAGAACACAGAGCAGAAGAAATATCTGAAGTGAGAATGAGGTTTCCAACATTAATGAAAGACATAACACATAACAGATCCAGGAAGCTCAGAGAACACCAAGAAGGATAAACACCAAAAAACCAAAGGCAAACTGTATGTAGGCATATCATATTCAAACTGCAGCAAAAGCAAACAAACAAACAAAGAGAAAAATCTTGAAAGAAGGCAGAGGAAGAGAAAAACTCTTT
>NW_006786248.1:31753-54479 GCF_000442215.2 Lipotes vexillifer
CTTTCCCATAGAGGAACAAGGATACTTCTGTCAGAAATCATGTAAGCAAGAAGAGGGTGGAGTGAACTATTTAACACTCTGAGAGAAGAAACCTCATTACCCTGGAATTCTACATGCAGTGAAATTATCATTCAAATGTGAAGGAGAAATAAAATGCTTTTGAGCTAAATAAAAACTGAGGTAGTTTATCAGCAACAGGCCTGCCATGTCAGAAATGTTAAACAAAGATCTTTAGGGAAAAGGAAAATTATATACGTCAGAAATTTGGAGTGACAAGAAGAAAAGAAGAGCATCAAAGAAATTATAAATGAAGATAAAATATTTTATTTTTCTTATCCTTAATTGATCTAAAAGATAACTATTTCTTTAAAGTAATAACAGTAGCAATGTATTGAATGATTATAGCACATGGATAAATGAAGTGGATGATAGCAATGTCATAAGGAAATTAGAAATACTAAGTTATAAGATACCTGCATTATTTCTGAAGCAATATATTGATATTTGAAGATTAATTTATTTATATTAGTCAAAATATATATTAAACTTTAAAGAAAACCTTAAAAATATTTTAAAAGAAATATAATTGATATGCTAAGAAAGGAGACAAATGGAATTATATAAAATGCTCAAAGCACAAAAGGCAGAAGAAAGAGAGAGAATAAAAGAAAGAACAAATGCAATGAACAGAAAATAGTTACAAAGATCATAGATATTAATCCAAATATGTCAGTAATCATTTTAAACGGGAATAGTATAAATATACCAAGTAAAAGACAAGGAAAAACAGGTTGGATTAAAAAGCAATACACATTTCTCCAAAGATATACAGACAGCCAATAAACACATGAAAGAATGCTGAACATCACTAATCATTAGAGAAATGCAAATCAAAACTACAATGAGGTATCACCTCACACCAGTCAGAATGGCCATCATCAAAAAATCTACAAACAATAAATGTTGGAGAGGGTGTGGAGAAAAGGGGACCCTCTTGCACTGTTGGTGGGAATGTAAATTGATACAGCCACTATGGAGAACAGTATGGAGGTTCCCTAAAAAACTAAAAATAGAACTACCATACGACCCAGCAATACCAGTACTGGGCATATACCCTGAGAAAACCATAATTCAAAAAGAGTCATGTACCACAATGTTCATTGCAGCTCTATTTACAATAGCCAGGACATGGAAGCAACCTAAGTGTCCATCGACAGATGAATGGATAAAGAAGATGTGGCACATATATACAATGGAATATTACTCAGCCATAAAAAGAAACAAAATTGAGTTATTTGTAGTGAGGTGGATGGACCTAGAGTCTGTCATACAGAGTGAAGTAAATCAGAAAGACAAAAACAAATATCGTATGCTAACACATATATATGGAATCTAAAAAAAAATGGTTTTGAAGAAACTAAGGGCTGGACAGGAATAATGACGCAGATGTAAAGAATGGACTTGAGGACATGGGGAGGGAGATGGGTAAGCTGGGATAAAGTGAGAGAGTGGCATGGACTAATATATACTACCAAATGTAAAATAGATAGCTAGTGGGAAGCAGCTGCATAGCACAGGGAGATCAGCTCGGTGATTTGTGATCACCTAGAGGGGTGGGTTAGGGAGGGTGGGAGGGAGATGCAAGAGGGAGGACATATGGGGATATATGTATATGTATAGCTGATTCACTTTGTTACAAAGCAGAAACTAACACACCATTGTAAAGCAGTTATACTCCAATAAAGATATTTAAAAAAAACACACACACATAACTGGGACTTCCCTCGTGGTCCAGTGCTTAAGACTCCATGCTCCCAATGCAGGTGGCCGAGTTCCATCCTTGGTCAGGGAGCTAGATCCCACATGCTGCAACTAAAAGATCCTGCATGCTGCATTAAAGATCCCACATGCCACAACTAAAGATCCCACATGCTGCAACGAAGATCCTGTGTGCTGCAACTAAGGCCCAGTGCAGCCAAATAAGTAAAAAATAAAAACAAACAAACAAAAACAAAACAAAACACACAACTATACGTTGTCTACCAAAATAAATAAAAACCCTATAAAGTCACAGATTAAAGTATAGGGATGGAGAAAAATATACCATGCTGTACTGAGTTGAATAGCGTCCCCCCCAAATTCATATCCACTCTGAACCTCAGAATATGACCTTGCTTGGAAATAGTCTTCGCAGATGTAATTAATTAAGATGAGGCTATACTGGATTAGGTGGCCCCTAAATCCAAAGACTTGTATCTTCATAAGAACATGTGGATGCACAGGACACAGGGACTAACAGAGAATACCCTGTGAAGATGGAGGCAGAGGGGAGCGAAGCAGCTATAAGCCAAGGAGCCCCACGGATTGCCAACCGCACCAGTAAAGTGAGCACAGTCCTGCTGACATCTTGATCTCAGACTCTTGGCCTCTAGAACTGTGGGAGAATACATTTCTGTTGTTTGAAACCACCAGCTTGTAGTAATTTGTTACAGCATCCCTAGGAAACTGATACATGTGCTAACCATCATAGTAATTTCAGGCAAGTAGACTTCAGAAGAAGGACAATTATCATGGATAAAGAGGGGGATTATACAATGATAAAGAGGTCAGTTTTCCAAGACATAACACTCCCCGCCTTTAGAGCCAAGAACAGTCTATGGAGACATGAGGACTAAACATCAAGTGGTATTCTGAACAGAAGCCTGGGACAGAAAGAGAACATAGATGAAACTATGATAATCTGAGCAAAGGGTGGACTTTACTTATATGATGAATCAATGTTGGCTCATTAATTGTAACAAATATACCTGCTATGTAAGATGTTAATAATAGGAGAAACTTGGTGTGGTTTACATTGGAACTGTCTACACCCTTTATAAAATTTTTCTGTCAATATAAAACCATGACTAGATAATTCAAGAAAAAATTAGAAATGTCTCACAACATTTATGAAACATTTTACTTTAATAAACATATTGTATTTAAAAAACAACTGACAATATTTTTAACTCACCAAATACAGATTAGAAAATATAACTAACATTTATGTTGGTGTTATGAATTGGTCACTATCATACTCTGCTCATGTGAAGAAAACTGTTATATCTTTTGGGAAAAAGAATTGATGATATTTACAGAGATTTTTTTTTTTCCCCAACAATGTACATACCATTTGACTAAGTAATTCCTTTTCTTGAGATGTTTCAAAAGGAAAGTGTCAAAATGGAAATAAAGGTTTTGCCCCCAAGATATCAGAAATGAGACTTACTTACAATACTAAATATGACATGCCTTGTCTAATGTCTTGACAGCTAACATTTTCTTAGTAGAAGGCCACTTGGTTTTTAATACCTTATCTTTACAGGATATATGTCAAGAGCTAAGCAGAGCTAGAGAGAGCTGGGTGGCTAGTTTTGGAAGCAGCTGATTAAGACAAGCAGTTGATTAAGACAAGCCACAGTGAAAGTAACCGTCAAGCCCTGAAGAACAAACTGAGATTGATCATAAAGCAAGAGGCAATAGAGGAGAAGTACCAGCCCCCCAGGTTTTGTTTTCCCCTCAGAAGTGCCAGGTGAGGGCTGGGTAGATCAGCTCGTATGGGTGGATCAACTCTGCCCAAGGACACCCAAATAAGGGGCTCCTGACATTTTGTGTATGTTCACAGAGGCCAAAAAGATGGAGGCAGGAAGGGCTAGAAGTGGGAAAGTACTGAGCCCTGAGTCAGGGTGAAGAAGTGTTCTCAAAGTCACCCACTTCTGATGAGCAGGGGAGGCCCCTAGGGAAGGGCTCCAAGTGGAGATCCCTGGGCTGGGAATGCTGCTACGCCAGAGAGCATGGTCAGTAGGGCCTGAGTCCTGGACAGAGCCCCCCAGAGACTGCAGCACGCTGGCTGCCAGCACCGCTGGTATGCGGAGAGCAGCTTCCTGGGAGGCTTGCCTTCTGAGCTTTGTAACTACCTGTGGTCGGGCCTGAAAAATCACACATGGAATTCTGGTCTGTAGCTGGAGTCCTCAATATGTGTATCTATTAAAAGACAACTTTCCTGTTGCTGTTTGCACAGGAAAAATATATTTATGTTCCCAAGGACAGTATGTATTTTTAACAAAATGATAGGTGGTCAAAACTTTTAAGTAACATTCCAATCACAATGGGTAGAACACTAAAATCCTATGGAGATGTTTTGAAACAAGTGCCAAGAATCAAAAAGGGGTGGACGTTAGAGAGATGCCATGTGACTGAGTGCAAAGCAGCTGTAGTTAAAAAACACACTCATTTGGTGCACAGGAAGCAATGTCATAATCATGGAGATGGTTAGGAAATTAATTGGGAGTTTCAGGTGGATATGTACTACAGTAAATCTACCTTGTTTAAAATAATAAGAAAGAGGCTTCTGGTTATGATGTTCTAGCCAAACATTTAAAATTCAGGAACAGGTTACTGACCTGAAATAGGAGATGCCTATATCTGGATGATTAGCGGAACTTATTAACTCATGGATTAATTCAGTGACTATTTATTGAATGGTTACTAGGTCAAATGGTAAAACATGTTATTTTATATCCAAATAATTGATGAACTAGAGATTAGATCTAGAAAATTACTCCTGATTCAGCACAGAGAGAAAATGAGGTGGAAAGTATGGGATTCTCACAGTCAGTGTTACTTTAAGAAATGATTACTGTAAACCCTGATGTCCAATGTAAGAGTCCTACAAGGAGAAGCTACAGAGAAGAGCATCAAAGAGGGCAGGCAGGTGAACAGTCTAAGTGATACAATTTCTAGAACTTCATGCATGAATTCTCAGATTGAATATTCACAAAAGTAAGGATAAACAAAAAAATCCATAGTCAGGCTCTTTATGGTAAATATGTAGAACATCACAATTTCTATGGATCTGAGCAAATTCCAAATAGGATAAACTCAAAGAAATCCTTGGAAAGACACGAAGAGAAAGAACAATGAAATTGATATCAGTTTTCACAGAAACAAAAATGAGGCCTGAAGACACTGAGTTATTTTCATCAAAATACTAATAGAAAATGTTAACTATTGAGACATTAGACCAGCCATGTCACATGTAATCTTCAATATTATAAATAAGTCTCATTTTTGACATCTTGGGGCCAAAGCCTTTGTTTCTATCTTGACATTCCAGAACACTGGAAGTCTATATTTAGCTAGGCAAGGCCCTACAGTAAGCACAAAATAAATACAATTTTCAAATAAATAGAAATGAAAGAGTTTACCACTCACAGGGTCTCACCGAAAAAGAAAACAAAATCAGGAAGAGCAGTGAGAAGAAAAGAATGGAAATGCAAGAAACATGACAAAAAAGAAATTGTTAAACATGGCAGTAATTCTCAACAAATAGTCTTTAATATTAATAATAATGAAACTTACACTGATATATGAGGCACAGATTAAAATAAGGACTGAACAATTACTTTATTTCAGGAATGAAAGAATAATATAACATTGGGAAATTTATTAATGGGCTGAGGATTAAACATGGCAGATTAAATCTAATCATTTATCTTTCCTCTTTGTTGTCTTCTGTTGACAAAAAAATTTTTTAGTGTTGTACAGAAAGAATAAGGGGAAAGGGTAAATGTGCTATTTCCTATTCCTTCTGCTAAGTATAGCTAAAAACGCTAGAAGTTATATATTTGAAAATTACAAACATAAGAAGACATTGAAGGTTGGGAAGAAAAATGCAGATGGCCGAGGGAGATGGAAGTGACATAGTAGTGAATTACCTGGGCTGTCTTTATGTCTCATATATCTCAGACTGAGTACTATAGAAGCCAGAAATCTGGAAATGCCAGCAAGTACAAACAGAAAAAAGGAACCCCAAGAAAAGTCTGCCCTTTCTAGCCAAAGACCAAGAAAGGGCAGTACAGGAAGACAGAAAAGTTTTAGAGAATAACATCTTTACTCCTGCCAAACACCACTGAAAATACTGTGGCCTGTCCCACTCCTTAGCCACTTCAAGGCTAAGTGGTGCCTAGACTAACAACAGCTCCGTCCAGCTGTAAGGGGAACTCAGTACCCCCCAGGGGTGGTGCCAAATCAGGCAGAGTGTGAAGGCAGGACTTTCATCCTTAGTGGATGGTAACAGAAGCTCCTAGACCTACTCATTGGAAACCATGTGGGAAGCGTGGCCTTTCCTTCTCTCAGAGTAATGAGGAGCCCTCATTCCCCACAGGCGTGGTGCCAGAGGAAGTTTAGTGGAAAAGTCTTTTACCAAGACCCAGAGGTAATGAAACCACCCTCCTGCAGTGTCAGTGGAGGACATATGAGGAGCAGTAATGAGACACTGCTCTCTCTCTCTCTCCCTCTCTCTCTCTCCAAGTATAATCAGTGGAGGCCTACTGGGGGTCCTGAACCCCCACGTCAACCAGCAGGGGGTCTCTCCCTCCCTGGGAGTCAATGAAAACAGAATGGACAAACCCGACTTCCACGCTTATCTGGCAGTAATGAAGCAGGCCCTTTTCCCTACCAGAATGGAATTGGAGGGTGCTAGATAAAACAGAATAGTTAAAGGAGATCCAGATATTTGCAACATAATACACAGAACATCCAGGTTTTGATAGAAAACAATTTATCATACCAAGACAAGGAATAAAAAATACAATAAATAGATGCCAGCACTAAGATAACAGAGATGTTAGAATCATCAAAGATTTTTAAAGCAGCCATTATAAAAATTCAGTAAGAATTATGAACACACTTGAAATGTATGAAAACAATAGTCTCAGCAAAGAAATAGAAGATATAGGGAAAAACTGTTGATAAATGGAAATTTTGGAGTTGAAAAATACAATAACCAAAATAAAAGACTCAATGGATGGGCTCAACAGCAGAGTGGAGGGGACAGAGGAAAGAAGCAATGACTTGAAAATGGAAATCACTCAATGTGAACAGCAGAGAGAAAATAAACTGAAAGAAAGAGTACTGAACACAGCCTCAGTGACCTGTGGAACTATAACAAAAGACCTAGCATTCATGCAATCAGAGTCCCAAAACTCCAGAGACCCAGAGAAAGAAGTTGGGGCTGAAAAGTATTAAAAAAAATAGTGGCTGAAATATCCCCAAATTTTACAAAACACATGAACTGACATTCATGAATCTGATCAAATTCAAAATAAGATAAACCCAAAGAAATCCATAGAAAGGTACATCATAATCAAACTTCTGAAAACAAAAGACAAAGAAAAAAATTTGGAAGCACCCAGAGAGAAGTGACACAGTATGAATAAAGGAAAAACAATTCAAGTGACAGAAAATCTCTCATCAGAAATGATGGAGGCCATAAGAAAATGGTGCAGTACTTCCAAGTGCTGAAAGAACTATCAACTGTGAATTCTATATCTGGTAAAAAAAAAAAAAAGCCTTCAGGGATGAAGAAGAAATCAAGACAATCTCAGATGAAGGAAAAGTAAGGGAATTTGTCACTAGCAGATCTATTTGAAAAAAAAAATAAAGCTAAAGAATATTCTCTTTAAAAGAAGGAAACCTGGGGAGGAATATTCCAAGTAAAAAGATGTGGAACTTACCTCCCCCAATGAACACATCAAAAACACATCTACATGTGGACAATTCTCAATGAAAGCTAACTGGAAATTGGCAGAAGGACTCCTGTACAACCAAGCCTATAAGAAAGTTACACATGTAACTGGGTAGGAAGGGAAGAAAAGTGATTGGGTTGGGACCAATTTCCTCTGAAGAGTCTCAGAGGAAAAGGGAGATCACATACGTGGACTCTCACCCTAGGGAGAGAGTAGGTCAAGCCACAGATTGAACATCTTACATATAGGAGAACAGCCCCCTCTGCGCCTTGGAGACCACTGGGAAAGACAGAAAGGCTGGAGAAGCCTAGACTCCACTCATGAGGACTATGCAGGTGATGGCTTGCCCCTAGGCAGGGTGGGGGGTGGGGGGCTGCCCTGGTGGCTGCTGGGTTTCCTACAACCACCTTGCCATGTTCCCCAGCCTGAGCTGAGCAAATGCCATGGCCCTGCTCACTTCATGCCACAGGTGGCACTGGATCCAAGATGGCCAGAACGTGCAAAAACACTCTTTAGAAGCCGAGTTGACCCAGAGTTGACCCAGTTGAAGCAGAGCCCAAGTGGGATGGCAGTGGCCACTGTTGTTTACTCAAGCAGCACCCCTGAATCAGCTCAGATCTCTGACAGCAGTATGGCTGCTGGGTTTACCATGACTGCCTTGCTGTACATCCAAGCTGAGCAAAGGCTCCAACCCGCTCACTCCATGGCACAGCACCACACTAGATCTGGGGCAACCACATCCCAGAAAAGGATGAAACTGTGGGCTGTGTCTGAGTAGACCTGCAGAATCCAACATAGACAGAGCATAGGATCTCTGTGAGTGCACAATCCACACTTGATTCAGCACTCCCCTGCTTTGGGGGGAAGGTCTCAGTGCAGGAAGAGGGAAAAACACACATTTAAAGGGGACACATTCACTATGAACCCCTAGGGTAATATTCTTAGGTTATAAATAAATAAACAAACAAACAAACAAACAAATGGAACAGAGCCAGCTCAAGCCTGACCCTCAGGGTTTCCACTCCAGTAATGTGGGATTGGACCAGACACCCAATAGGGTGGAGACGGCCACTGATCCGAGAGGAAGTCCTGCCTCACACCAGAAGCCTGCTCTAGCTCCTCCAACTCCAGCCCCACCCCTACCAAAGTGATAGCTGCCAGCACATCCTGAGGAAAAACATGACTGGCATCCACATCAAATCCAGCACCACCACCAGAGACACTGGGCACACACAGTCTACATAGGGATATTCCTACATAAGAACACCCCTTAAGACCACAGTAAGCAACTATTTCACCTAAATTCATAGAGGCAGAGAAAGTTAAGTAAAATGAAAAGGCAGAGAAACTGCTCTCAATTGAAAGAGCAAGATAATACTCATGAAAAAATAAATAATGAAACAGAAATAAACAATTTACCAGGTAAAGAATTCAAAGCATTGTTTATAAAAATTTTAAATGGATTAGTGAAAAGAATTGATATAAACAGTGAATATTTTAACAAGGATCTAGAAAATATTAAAAAAACAATCATAAAAGAAGAATTCAGTAGTTGAAATAAAAAAACACATTAGAAGGAATGAATAGCATACTAAATGATATAGAAGAAGGTGTACATGATCTGGAATACAGAATAATGGAAATCATCCAATCAGAACAGCAAAAAGAAAAGCAAATTTAAAAAAATGAAAACAGTTTAAGAGATATTTAGGATAACATTAGACATACCACCATTTGTATTATAAGGGTCTCAGAAGGAGAAAAGAGAGAAAAGGGGGTAAAAGATGTATTTGAAGAAATTATGGCTAAAAAATTCCCAAGCCTGTAGAAGGGCACAGACATTCAGACACAGGAAGCACAGAGGATCCCAAACAAGATGAATGCAAAAAGGCCACACTAAGACATATAATTAAAATGGTAAAGGCTAAAGATAAAGAGAGAACTCTAAAGGCAGCAAGAAAAAAACAGAGTCATATATAAAGGAACCCCTATAAGGCCATCAGCTGATTTCTCTACAGAAACTTCAAAGGCCAGAAGGGAGTAACAAGATATATTCAAAGTCCCAAAAGGGAAAAACCTGCAGCCTAGGATACTCTATCCAGCAATATTATCATTTAGAATAGAAGGAATGATAAAGACTTCTCAGATAAGCAAATCTAAGAGAGTTCATCAATGCTAAACCTATCTTAAAAAAAATGTCAAAGTGGAAAAGAATTAAGAATCTATAGGAAAGGGAAAATTCCACTAAGAAAGGCAATTGCATAGTAAAGACAGGATCAACCACTTAAATAAGCCAGCATGTAATTAAAAGACAAAAAGTTGTAAAAGTAATTATACTGACAGTAAACAAATAAGGGATAAACATGAAGATGTAAAATATGACATCAAAAACACAAAATGTGGGGGAAGGGAGTAAAAAATGTAGATTGTTTAGAATATGTTTGAACTTAAATGGCTACGAGTTTAAAAAAAAGTAGATATAGTTATAGGTCAACATATGTGAACCTCATGATAACCACAAATCAAAAACCTACAATAGATACATGAAACCCAAAAAGAATGGAATCCAAGCATACTACTAAAGAAAATCATCAAACTGCAATAGTAGAAAGAAAAAGAAAAAGAAATGAAGAGAGAAGAATGACAAAAACAACTGGAAAACATGTACTAAAATGACAATAAGTACATGCTACAATCATTTCTTTAAATGTCAATGGACTAAAGGCTCCAATCAAAACACACAGCCTGGCTGATTGGATAAGAAAAACAAGACCCTTCCATATGCTGCCTACAAGGGACTCCCTTCAGAGCTAAAGATATACACAGACTGAAAGTGAGGGGATGGAAAAAGATATTTCATGCAAATGCAAAGGACAAGAAAGCAGGGGAGCAATACTCATATCAGACAAGACAGACTTTAAAACAAAGGCTATAATGAAAGACAAAGGGCATTACATGATGTAAAAGGGATCAATACAAGAAGAGGACATTACACTTGTTAACATATATGCACCCAATTCAGGAACTCCTAAATATATAAAACAAATACTAGGGCTTCCCTAGTGGCGCAGTGGTTGAGAATCTGCCTGCCAATGCAGGGGACATGGGTTCGAGCCCTGGTCTGGGAAGATCCCACATGCCATGGAGCAACTAGGCCCGTGAGCCACAATTACTGAGCCTGCGCGTCTGGAGCTTGTGCTCCACAAGAGAGGCCGTGACAGTGAGAGGCCTGTGCACCATGATGAAGAGTGGCCCCATTCACCACAACTAGAGAAAGCCCACGCACAGAAACGAAGACCCAGCACAGCCAAAAATAAATAAATAAATAAAAATTAATAAAAAAACCCCAAATACTAACAGACATGAAGAGAGAAATTGACAATAGTAAGATAATAATACTACTTTGGGTTTTAACAGGAGAAACTATACCAATTTCCTATTTTATGGTCTTAAAACATTAAAACAATTCTTCATTTTACCTTGTCTCTTATTGCACCCAATTTATTCTAGTGAGTATTTGCCATCTCTTTCATACTTTCAGCCAGTACTGTTACACAGTCAAGGTTAGGCAGGTGATTCACATGAAGAAATTAATGGTGCTTTTGTAAAATACAAGTAATTGATAGATTTTTAGGGACATTGTTATTGAATGTATTATTCTCTACAGTGATACCTTAGAATGCACATACATCATCCCTAGTTTAAGTTCTTTCCATTTGGCATTTATGGTATAAGTAGAATACTTCTGGTAAACTTAGGTAGTAAAAGGTTTTAGGTGCTTATGGACAACAATAAATGTATTATTTATTGACAAAAAACACAATAATCTAAGATTCCATCTTAAGAAGCTAGAAAAAGAAGAGCAGAGTAAACCCAAAGTAATTAAAGAAAATAATTAGGGTGAGAGCAGAAATTAATAAAATAGAAAAGAGACAAATGATAAAGAAAAATAAATGAAACCAAAAGCAGATTCTTTGAAAATATTAATAAAAGCAATCAACCTCTTTGTAGCCTTATTTAGAAAAGACAAAAAGGGGGCTTCCCTGGTGGCGCAGTGGTTGAGAGTCCGCCTGCCGATGCAGGGGACATGGGTTCGTGCCCTGTTCCGGGAAGATCCCACATGCCACGCAGAGGCTGGGCCCGTGAGCCATGGCTGCTGAGCCTGCGCGTCCGGAGCCTGTGCTCTGCAACCGGAGAGGCCGCAACAGTGAGAGGCCCGCGTACCACAAAAAACAAACAAACAAACAAACAAAAAACACATGGAGCATAACTACATATATTACAGACTTCAAAATTATAGTAAGGGAACGTTATAGGCATTTTTGTTACTAAATTTGACAACTTAGGTGAAATGGACAAACTTCTCAAAATACATAAATTAGCAAAACTGTCATGAGAAGAAATAGAAATCTAAATAGCCTTATGCCTGTTAAAGGAATTATATTTATCATTAAAATCTAAGGGAAACTTCAAGGGCAGATGGCTTCTTTGATGAATTCTAGAAAATAATTAAGTAAGAAATGATAATTACCCTACAAAAAAATCCTTCAAAACTTAGAGAATGAGGGAGTGTGTTGTAGCCTCATTGTGCACTGAAACTAAGACCAGACAAGAAAAGGACATTATACAACAAACACTCATGAACCTAGACAGAAATCCTCATCAAAAATATTAGGAAGTCAAATCCACAGATATATTAAAAATGTAAGCAACATGACCAAGTAATGTTTATCCTGGGAATGCAAAGATTGCTTAACATTTGAAGATCAATGTCATCTACCACATTAAAACCATAAAGGAGAAAATCCATATGGTTAACTCCATAGATACATAACAACAACAAAAGCATCTGACAAAATTCCGCTTCATTCTTGATAAAATTTTCCACAAACTGGGAATGGAAGGCATATTTCTTAATCTGTTGAAGGGTGCCTAAAGAAAACTTTTTGGTGTTTGATTTTTTTAAAAAAATGTAAAGCCATCATAAACTTACAGAGAAGTTTGAAGGACTTCACAATGAACTTTTCCCTGAACCATTTGTGCATAAGAAGCCAAGCTGATGATTATCATCCTCAAAGAGCTGAGTGTTTTTCACACTTGCAAGGAGACTTTCCTATGTTATTACAATACAATCATCAAAATCAGGAAATAGATATTAAATTACTACTCTGCAATCTTCAGATCCCATTGAAGATCCACCAATTGCCCCACTAATATCTCTTACAGTTCGGAATCATACATGCATTAAGAATCCCTGACTCTTCAGTTTCCTTCAGTTTGGGGTAGTTTCTCAGTCTTCC
Source organism: Lipotes vexillifer (assembly GCF_000442215.2). Classification (NCBI taxonomy): domain Eukaryota; kingdom Metazoa; phylum Chordata; class Mammalia; order Artiodactyla; family Lipotidae; genus Lipotes; species Lipotes vexillifer. Next base: position 44,622 of record NW_006786248.1, read on the forward strand.
TGACTTTGATGACGTTGGCACTTTTAAATATTACAAGGCAGTTGGGTTGTATTTGGTCTCTCAACTGAAATTTGATGTTTTCTCATGATTACATTCAGGTTATACATCTTTGTTAGGCATGTCATAGAACTGATACAATATTCTTCTCAATGTATTATATCATGGGACACATTATTTTGATTTATTTAATTCTTTAATTTATTTGTATTGATCACTTGATTATGGTGGTGTTTGCCAGCTATACTGAAAGTTTCTTCTTCATAATTAGTATTTTGTGGGGAATGTAATTAAAAGCTATGTAAATATGCCATTTGTGATTAAACATTTCATTAGCTAATTGATTATTATGCATTAACTCATATTTTCCTGTTCTTTTTCTATGGGTTGTAGCTCATTATCATCATTATTAATTTTTATGCTCAAATTTTTTTCCAAAATTGGGCAGTGCAAACACATTCAAGCTGGATTCTGTGTCTCTTTGACATGCCCCCATCATTCTTTAAACACTTCCTGTTCTCTGGCACAAGATATTTCAATCTTACCTTGTACTTTCCTGGCCCATCTCAAGAATCAACCCTTTTCCCAAAGAGCCATGGCTCCTTTTAGTTAGAAAATCATACATAGAAGCCATGATCTGGGTGCAGGGGTGCAATAGCTGATTGCTATTGGGCTGTCATTGTTCTTAGGCATTCTTGATGGATAGAATTTGAGAATATATGTACATATGTGTATATATGTAGGTGTACAGAAAAATATACATACAGTATATGCATATATATGTGTATGTACATATTCGTACTTATCTATACATTTTGAAAATCATTAGTTCACACATATATTTTTGACCGCAATCTCTCTCTGTCTTTTAGCATTTGCAACTCCCATCTCCAAAGAGAGAAATCTGGCTTCCATTATCTTTAATATACTTACTCATTGGATAAGTGCCCCACTTTATAACCAATCTCTTGTTGCTGCCACTACCCTGCACACTTTCTGCTCTCCCTGTTCAGGTTCTGAATCTCATTTTGGGCCATCCCAGAGTGTGAATGCCATCCTTATTCTTCTCGAGTTCTGAGTTTCCATGACAGGTCACCCCAACACATGGAAGCCCACATATTCTCCCCTTGCACAGTGTTAGGATGACTTCCTAATGCTGCTTGGGCTCCAATTCCTTATTTCAGGCTGACCCACATTAGTGGATGACTTTCTCATCCTGCCTGGGCTTAGACCCACAGTCAGGGTAGTCCCCATGTCTGGATATTCTTCTACCCTCTGAGACCCTTACTGCCACATGAGGCCTCCTGCCATTGGGACGTGGCTTCATCTTGCCTTGGCTCTGATATCAAACACAGGCTGCTTTGTCCACATCAATGCCTTCCTCATCTCCCATGTGCTCTGACACCCATGCCAGGCTGTCTGTCCCCAGTGATACCCTTCTTACTTCTGCTTTGCCCGTGACATACAAACCCCAAAAGATGTCTTTTTTCATCCAGTTGAGCTATGAACCCTCATGCTCTCCTCACACTGCCTGGGCTCCTCATTCCATGCCAGATGCGTATCTTGTACTGCCCTACCCTTAAGACTGAAATTTTCAGAGAGGTGCAAAAGGGGGCAAAGAGGAAAGTGTAGAGAGAACAGAGGGAAAATAAGAGGAAGATGTTAACATCATACTTAACGGTAAAAACAACTATAACAACAAAAACACCTGAACATTTTCCCTTAATATTGGAATAAAGCAAGGGTATCCACTCTCACCACTTCTATTCCACATTGCCCTGGAGGTCTCTGTCAGGGCTGTAAGGCAAGAAAAAGAAATAAAAAGCATCCAGAAAGGAGAGGAAGAAGTAAAACTATCTATATTCAGAGATTATATGATTGACTTTTTTGATTCCTAAGGAATCTACAAAAATTTTTATCAAAATGATAGTACATTGAGCAAGGTTATAGGATGAAATGTGAATATATTAAAATCAATTATATTTCTATATACTACCAACAAACAATTGGACAATGAAGTATTAAAAATAGCATTAATAACAGCATAAAATATGAAATAATTAGGGATATATTTACTGAATCAAATGCAGGACTTTGCACGGAAATCTACAAAGTATTTCTGAGAAAAACTAAATATGATCTATTATAAATAAATAGAGAGATACAGAGTTTTCACAGATTGGAGGATTCAATACTGTTAAGATACCAATTTTCATCTATAGATTCATCTATAGATTTTATGTAATATGAACTAAAATCCCATGAAGCTTCTTTATAGAAATTGAAAAGATCATTCTAAAATGTCTATGAAAATGCAAAAAACTTCAAATAGTCAAAAACATTTTTTAAGAAGAAGATCAAAGTTGGATAATTTACTTTACAGCTACATTAATCAGAACAACATGGAATTGGTGAAAGAATACATGTGTAAGTCAATGAAACAGAGTAAATGAAATAGAGCTCCCAAAATACACCCACATATATAAGGTCTATTGATTCTCAACAAAAATGTAGAAGTAACTCAATGGAAGAAAGAATAATATTTTCAACAAATTGTGTTGAAACAAGTGGACATCCACGTGGAAGAAAAGAACCTTGACCCTTACTCACATTATCCACAAAAAATTAGCTCTAAGTATATCAAAGGTGTAAATATGAATGCTAACTTTTTAAAGAAAACCCAGAGAAAATCTTAACTTCTGATTGGGTAAAGTTTTCTTAGGTGGGATACCAAAAGTCTGACCCATAAAAGATAAAGATTGATAAACTGAACTTCATCTAAATTAAATTCTTCTTTTCTTTGAAAGACACTATCAAAGAAAGCAAACAGAAAGGCCACAGAATAGGAGAAAATATTCTCATTACATATATTTTATAAAGGATTTGTATCTAAAATATATAGAGAACTCATATCTCAATAAAAAAGACTAAGAATGCAATTTAAAAATGGGAAAAATTTTATATATTCAAAAAGAAGATAAGAATGGCCAGTAGGCAAATGAAATACATTTACATATCATCAGGAAAGTACAAATTCAAACCTCATGACATACCACTGCACGCCCACCAGGATTGATGGGGGGGATGTGGAAGAGCACTTATGCATTGCTGGTGAAATGTAAAATTCTTCAATTACTTTGGAAAATATTTTAGCAGTTCCTTATAAAGCTAAACATGCACTCTATGATTCAGCCATTCACACCTAGGTATTTACCTAAGAGAAATGAAACCATATGTCCACACAAAGACTTGTACATGATTTTGTATTCATAATGGCCCAAACTAGAAAGGTCCATCAACAGATGAATGGATAAACAAATTGTGGAATAAACACACAATGGAATGCTACCCAGCAGTAAAACAAACTATGGATCTGCAACAAGGACGGATGTCAGAAACATTATACTGAAAGAAAGAAGCCAGCCATAAAATAACATATACTGTGTAATGCCACTTATATGGCATGCTGGAACAGACAAAAAAAAAAATCTATAATGACAGGTTAGGTCAGTGCTTATCTGGATCCGGAATGGCATGTATGCTAAAGGGTTGAGATGGAATTTTGGGGATGATAGAAATGTACACTGGTCTACACATTTTTCAAAAATCATCTAATTATATATTTAACTTTTAATTTCACGTGTCATACTTCAAATTGATTGAGTTATTTTAAAGAGCTTTAAAATATATTATCAGAAACTTTAAAAAGGCAACTTGATTTTCTATATGTAAGGGGCAACTATGAACAAAACAGTTTGGTGAAGGCCTTTTGGTCAGCCCAAATGCACAAACATGGACTAGGTAAAGTGATCATGTGATGCTCTTCATCTATTCCCTCCCTTTCCTGCTTCCTACCTTAAGGACCCTGAAATGTTATTCTAGCCTGTTTAAAACCACTTTACTATGAATAAAATTGCATTCATCTCCTTTTTCTTCTGACATGAAAATTTATCCTTTGTAAGACCCCTAAAGCCTTTTTCTCTTTCTGTAGAAAATAAAGAACTGCATCAGTTATTTCCAGCTGATTTGGCTAATATGTTAGCACCACCTAGTAAAGATAAGAAAATATTCTTGATTTCAGGAATCCTGGCAAGAGAGTGGAAGGATAGGGTTACCTGTGGTTCAGGGCACATCCAACCCTCCAAGAAGGCTGTGGGAGGAGCTGAGACAGGAGGGCAGCCAAGGGTTGCACGCCCATCCTTTGTTGCTCATGTAGGTGCAAGTTGGCCAGCAACTGTGATGAGCTTCATGGACCAGTGTATCTTGATTATACCAGTGTACACTTACTGCAATGTTTCTCTTAGATTTTGCCTTCGTATTAAAAAAGACTGCATTTTAGGTGACACTTTTAGTGATTTGCCAATGGGTTTATGACTTAGCCTGTGTTCACCAGAAAACATATCCTGAGGCAAAACTGAAGTGCTCTTGCTTTTCTAGGGTGTGTAATACTGATGGAAACAGGAGTGAAGGAAAAGGGGATCCAGGAATGGAAGGAGAGGGAAAAGAAAGGAGTTACTATGGCATCTCAGGACATTTCATAGGGAGAAATAGAGGGAGAATCATTTATCCCCTGGCTCCCATCTTCTGTTCATCTAAGGTCCACCCCATGGATGGCAAACGCTACAGTAATTTCAGATTGCACATTTGTGAGTACTGAGTAGGTCCTGTTGCATTTGGACCTCATTGCTAACTGAGAAGCCTGAAGGTGGGAGGTGAGAGACAAGCAATGTGGACAGGTGGTGAGGGTTGTGGATTTGTTCCCATGTAAAGCTGATCTGAGCTCTTGCAGAATTGCATGGTGAAGCAGGAACTGGAATGAAAAATAAGGCCAAGATACTCAGAGACTTGTTGAAGCCAAGATCTGAGGTGTTACATTGTTGGATGACAATAACATTTGTAATGTTGTTTTCAAGTTTTAGAACATATAAAATAGTAGAAAGGGGGATCATTCTTGCTATGTTGTTGGCTTTTCTCAAGCACCTTATTCTCACTGTTTGTTTTCTATAGCCACGATCCCCAACAGGGCATTTCTCTAAAAGAGGTACATGCAAACAGGAGAAATAGACTGAAACATGAATGTGGAGGGGAAGGTATGATAATGCAAATCTAAGTTTCCTGATAATTCCATTGCACACGAACAGGACACAGAGTACAAGTAGTTGTAAATAGACTTTTCCAGAAAATAATTAGGGAGCTAAATTTATCTCTTTATCTTAATACCAACCATTCAACTTCTGTGGTTACATTTTCTGTTCCAAAAATAAAATTGATTTTTTAAAAAAAGGCAATGCTATTTAAAATTTATGTCAGAAACATGCCAACTTGAGAACCAGGGCCTATATTTAGATATTTACCCATATAAAGTCTTGACAATAGAAAAGAAAACCTTAAGCTTTGTAGAAAAAGTAATTAATACAGAGAAGCAGTTACGTATAATTAACCATTCATTAGGTCCTGGAATGGCCCAAGGTAGTCTATCAAGCAGAAAATGGACTTGATTTGTAAGTGTTGTTGGTTGACCACAAGTAGGAATGTGTAATCATCTTCCTCAGTATTAGAAGTGTGAAGCACAGAGGACCATTCAGTAAAGAAAAATACATGACCTATGACTCTGGGTGAGCAGACATTCCTCAGGTACACAGTGGTGACATACAGGGCAGGGTGGACTGTGGTGCACATCGGTCTGTTTCTTGGCCAAGGTGCAGGAGGTTCTCTTCTAAGATGAGAACCAAAGGATGGGGGCCAGTCATAGCGAAAACGAGGTTCCTTGCCTTATACTAAGAACCACGGACAGCTCCAGGCTGCACCAGAAAAGGCACATTATTTTCCCATTCCTGGGATGATAGTCCAGTGTCTCCACGTCTGATTCGAACTCCAGCTTCCCGATAATAAAGCAAACGTACATATCCAGGCCTCTCTTTAACACTCATTATAAATTATTTATGTAAGTAGGGAGGGCCCAGTGCTCACATGAAATGTTCATGGGGTGAGAGTGAGAGAAATAGTTTAAAGAACCAATTTAAAAAATGGTTTTATATTGCATAAATAATTAATCGGGCCGCCATACAAGGGGCTGGATGACGGGTCAGGCGGGAAAGCCCGTGGGTGGGGGCAGGGGCGGGGATCCCCGCATCGCTGTTAGAATGCTCGGTGACTGTGGGGGAGAGCGGATCCCACCCAGGTTAGGTCAGAGGAGCAGCGCTATGTGCTCCGGGCTCCCGGCTCTCCTGCTGCCCATCTGGCTCTCCTGGACCCTGGGGACGCGAGGCTCAGAGCCCCGCAGGTGAGGTAGGGGCTTCCCCCGGGCTACGCAGCCTCCCTCTCTGCTCCGTAGCTCGCAGTCCCGCGGGCAGAGGCGCTCCGCTGCACTCGTGGGCTCGGCCTGAGCCGCAGCTGGGCGGGGGGTCGTAGCGAAGGGGTCGGGCCGGGGAGGGAGCGGGGGGAAGCGGAGAGCGTTTCCTTCGCGGTCTCTGCCCACGTCGCCGTCGCCGATGATCCTCTCCTTCCTGGGTCGCACGGAGCCCAGAGGAGCTGGCAGCGCCAGCCCTGCCCCGCGCCGCGCAGCCGCGGCTCCGGCTTGCTGTTCCCGGCCGGGCTTCGGGTCTCGCTCCGCAGCTGCCGAGGCAGGAGGCAGCGCTCGGCCTCCGGCTCGGCCTCCGGCTCGCTCTCTCCTCCCCCCTCCCCTAGCTTCCGCGCCCGCTGCTCCTCCTCTCCCCGCGCCCGCTCCTCCTCCTCCCCTCCCCCTCCCCCTGCGCCCTCCTCCGCTCCGGGCCAGCGCGGCGGCGGCGGCAGCAGCAGGAGCAGCCCCGGCTGCGGGTCGCGACGGCGGCGGGGCGCCCCCTCCCCCGTGCCGGGGCGCGGCGGAGGGATGTGGGGCTTTGCGGGAGGAAGGCTTTTCGGCATCTTCTCGGCCCCAGTGCTGGTGGCGGTGGTGTGCTGCGCCCAGAGGTAGGGTCGCGGGTGGGTTGACGGGAAGCGGGCCGGGCGCCGGGCAGGGCGCGCGGGTGTGCGCGCTGGGCGCTGGCGGGCGAGCCGCCGCCTGACCCCGCTCTCTCTGGCCCCTGTCCCTCCCGCAGCGTGAACGATCCTGGCAACATGTCCTTTGTGAAGGAGACGGTGGACAAGCTGTTGAAAGGCTACGACATTCGCCTAAGACCCGACTTCGGGGGTAAGTAGGGTGTGCTCGGCCGCTGCGGGCAGCGCGACCCACCGCGCTGGCGGCCTGGGTGGAGGAGGGAGGCGGGGGCCGCTTCCGCCGAGCTGCGGCTGGGTGGGGAGGGGGGCACTTCGCCTGCGCCCCCTCCTCGGGTAGCCCCCCCATCCTCAGAGCTGCTCTAGCCGGTGCCCGAGCCGGGCTGATCACCGTGTCGTGCGCTTCCCGCAGGTCCCCCGGTCTGCGTGGGGATGAACATCGACATCGCCAGCATAGACATGGTTTCCGAAGTCAACATGGTGAGTGCCTGCCCTCCCCAGGGCTGTCCCCGAGCCCCTGCCCCGCTGTCTGGGCCCACAGGCGTCCACAGTACCGGGCCAGAGGCCTCCTCGGCCGGGCTGAGCTTCCCGGGCCCGCAGAAGGAGCGGCGCTCCCGGGCGCAGGTCTCCTGTTCGCGAGGCTCCCTCCGCCCTCCTGAGTGCGCGGGGGTAATCGTTGGCGTCAGAGCCGCGCGGAGGGCGCACCCTTCCCGCCATAGGAAGGGGTCCTGGGCTCACCGGAGGCTGGGCTTTCACCGCCGCCCTGGTGCTGCCAGCTCCTCCCGCCGTCTGTCCCCTGGTCCTGCGGCTGCCCCAGTGCCTTCTCGCCTCCTTAGCAACAGGCGCCGGGGAGCGGGGGGAGGAGAGGAGAGTTGTGGGGGTGGCTCGTATTCTCGGTAAGAGCTGCTTAAGGGTTCCTTTGTTGTCTTTTGGAAAGAGGTGCTGGCCGCCGGAAAGCGCGGTGGGTCTGTGTGTTCCTGGCTGTCTCGGGTCAGTTTCCTTGGTGTCAGTGGCTTTTCCGAGGGCAGGCTCGTGACAGTGAAACCCGGTCCTCATCCACCAGGCTCTGTCAGAGGTGCTGACGGCCCGGGCGGCTCTGAGAACTGGAGGGCCTGGGCAGCTTACGGGCTTTCTCTGCTCGGAGAGGCGAAGGCGAGGGAACCAAGTGTCCCTTAGGGCTATGTTAACGGTGTTAACGGTGACGGGATTCAGTATTCTGACCTGTGGAAAGTGGAGGTCCGTGTCCCGAGGTGCGAAGTGGGTGTCATGGGTTTTGCTCAGGATCCTTTAAGACAACAGGCAATAAGGAGAAAAATGACCCCTTTCATTTGTTAATTGAGCTGAAATACCAGGGGATTTGGAAACGGGTTTAAGTTTCTGTTGAGTGACACTTTAGAAATTATAAGAATGAGAATTTGGAAAAAATATATTTTTTGGAAGAAATCGTTTGGCAACTTTTTTTCCCTAAAATATAACACCGAGAATATAATGAGGCATGGGATAGACTCGATAGATTTCTCAAGTCTGGTGGACATCAGAGCCACATGGGCAAACTTGTTTTAAATGCATACTCCCAGGCTCTGATTCTGATCCAGTGGTCTGGAGTGGAATCTTGGGGTCTCTGCATTTAAAACTAGTGCTCCAGGTTTTTTTTAAGCAGCTGTTTTGTGAACAATATTTTGAGAAACATTGCAATAACATAGAAATGTGGTTGTTTACAAATAAACTAAAACCATGATTTTTAAAAAGACTGTTTAACAAGATATACTTAAAAGTATATCCTAGTATGGATTTTGTAGAAAGAAATCTGACTACACGAAACTATATTTTTTATCAATTTTTTCACTCTTAACCTAAAGTTTAAAATGATAATGTGTGATTTAAAAAAAAAAAAGTACCTTTCTTTCAATGTATATCACTAAGGACATTTATATACAAGTGTTAATAGTAAATAAATAGTTAATAATAAAAGCGTTAGCAAGAAACAGACTTTACATACATTACACTAAAAACGTCACGTATATTTTACTTTTTGTAATTTTGTAAAAATAATTCTGTCAAAAATATGTTTTGTTTTATGACCTTAAGGAAACAAGTTAATATATTCAAGATTTACTCTGTAGTCTGTGATTTCCTTTATTGGCAACTGCACATTCTATAGAGAAGACAGTTTTGTACAGAAGTTAATCGAGTTATTTAGTGGATCTTTATGTCAAAAATTATATTGGATGTCAAATGATGGAGAGAATATACTGATGTGGCGCTTTAAGAACTCTGTATAGTACTAAAACAACCAGGGGAATGGGGAGAATGTCTTGTTGCAAATCATTGCACATTTTCTTTAAATTAATTTTTAAACTTAGTTATCCACTTGTTTAGACATCATGCTGATACTTAGTACCTTAAAAACTTCATAAGTAATTGCTTAATTCATGCACTATGAATTGAGGTGTCCCAATTTTCTCTGGACCCAATAATAGAAAGACAAATCGAGGATACAAGCCATTATATTGGATAATCTTTAAGTGCATATCCCAAAGCCAGTAATTATGCGTAATGTAGCCATAGTATACTTGTATGCTTTTTTTTTTGCATTCTCATGATGGAAATTTTTGTGGTTCTCTACACTAAGTTTATTATAAAGAAAAACTGGGGATTGATGGTATGGGAGATTGAAGGCCATTGGACAGATGTACTGACTAGCATCTGAAATATCTTCCACAAGTGGATTGGCAAAACCGTTCGCTAGAAAAATCTGATTTCCCTTAACTCGTGATCAGGATCATAGCTCATGATCATAGCTATGATATTTGATTTTTTTTAATTGAAGGAACTTCAAATATAGCAATGATTAAGTATCATTTTGGAGGTAACATTTTATAGGGAAAG
>NW_006786248.1:54576-68741 GCF_000442215.2 Lipotes vexillifer
GGAAAGAACAGAGAGTATGTGAGCATAAGATTAAACCCATCACTCAATCATGTTGCTTAAAAACAATGAATTATATTTATGAGCTTCCTTAATTACCTTACTAGTTACACAAAACTAAGTGTTGTTAGCTTATGAAACTAAATAAGAAATGGTTTTGCTTTAAGGATGGTACAGCTAGTAGAGGAGATATGTCAAATAGTTGTAACAAAAGTAGGTGAGTCCCATTTAGAGGAACAAAAGAAAGGGATATGGCCTAAGAGAGGGAAAGAAGAAGGGAGGGAAGGAGGCAGAAAGAGGGAGGGGGAGAGAGATATATATTGAGATTACTTCTGACATGGAAAGCCTAATGAAAGAAGTTAAGAAATGATATCTAAATTGGGTGGGTGAATAGTGGGGAATAGAATTGTGACTGGCATAGATAGAGGAGGATGTTCTGGGTTAGGGAGGAAATTGGCAAAATTACTGATGGATAGATCTGCAGGATAGGAGATTGTGAAAGAGAGACTCAAAAGATGAAACTGGCAAAGTAGGACAAACCCCTGTTCACCTAGGCCCTTCTCTGCCTTGCCAGGGGTTTCAGATGTTAATTTTCAAAAATTAAGGAGCCTGTAAATGTTTTTAAGCAGGTGATTGACATGATTTAAAATGTGGTTTAGGATGAATATTTTGGCCAAAATGTTAATTTAGATAGAGGAGTGAGAATGATGAGTTAGAAGAGCAAAGTTCACTAGAAAATTCAGGGTAAATGATCATGGAAAGTTGTTTGAAATTTTCTTCTCAAAATTTCATAGATATGTATGCTTTTGAAAACATATATTTAGTGAAATAAAGGTTCATTAATATCTGAAATAAAGATATGCAAAACATGTATATCTCAAGATGGGACAGATATGTGCTTGTCAGTGAGCATGTTGGGGGTGAATATAAAGAATATTGTTACTTTTCTCTTTAAACTATTATAAAGCACAGTCTTTATCTATTGATGGTGCATATAGATAATGCCTCCAAATAATGCCTCTGACCTCAAAGAATTAAATAAATAGATACATTATGCATATACATGTATATGTCATTGTGCATTTTGGTGTTTTGTATTAACAATCTAAAAGTGGATTTTAGTATTTTAATACTTAACATTATTTTACCATAACATGTTTCACTGATAATGGAGATAGTCTACATTTCCATTGTTCCTAATCTTCTAATTTTTCTTTTCATGTACTTTTTTTTAATTGATATAGTTAATTTACAATGTTGTGTTAGTTACTAGTGTACTGCAAAGTGACTTAGTTATACATATATATGTATACATGTATATACATACATACATATATATATATTCTTTTTCAGATTCTTTTCCATTATAGGTTATTACAAGATACTGAGTGTAGTTCCCTGTGCTATACAGTAGGTCCTTGTTGTTTATCTATTTTATATATAGTAATGTGTATATAATAATCCCAAACTCCTAATTTGCCACTTCTTACTTTTTAGTTAGCTGACTTGACAGAAGTCAAACAAAAAACCATTTTCTTTTACATAACTTCCCTTGTTTTCTAGCTTTTGTTTTAAAATTTCAGACAATCTTTTAAAACTATGCATGATTAAGTAATTATTGAGGTTTAGTTTACATATTACTTTCTTTTTTTTAAAGTTTATTATTTATTTATTTATTTTTTGGTTTTCGTTGCTGTGTGCAGGCTTTCTCTAGTTGTGGCAAGTGGGAGCTACTCTTTGTTGCGGTGCGTAGGCTTCTCACTGCAGTGGCTTCTCTTGTTGCGGAGCACAGGCTCTAGGCATGAGGGCTTCAGTAGTTGTGGTGTACGGGCTCAGTAGTTGTGGTGCACGGGTTGAGTTGCTCAGCGGCATGTGGGATCCTCCTGTAGGAGGCTCAAACCCATGTCCCCTGCACTGGCAGGCAGATTAAGTGAGATTGCACTTATGGAAGAACACTGTCTACTGAAAACTTTTATATGCATGTGTTATAATTCTGGTGCTTAGCACTGGTCCATGTATGTGTTGAATAGATAGATGGAGGGATGAATAAGTGGACAAAAATTATTGAAAATATAGGAAATATAAGGTAATACTAAAAATATAAAACAACTAGGAAATTTTAATTTAAAAATAGTACTTTTTACTGAGAGAGTGAAGCAGGTCTAGAACTCTTTAAAAAATCAATTAGTTAAAAAATGAAAACAGTATTTTAAAGTAGCCATATGAGTTCTTTTTTAATTTGAATAATTAGAAGCAGCCATTGTTTGATTTGTTAATTCAGAAAGAAACTACACATACTTGATTTCTACTTAATTAACTATAAAGTCCTGAGAATATAAAGCTAGACTCAAACTCTAGTAATATAAATACTAATTTTCTATGATTTAACTTGTATTTTCTTATTATTCTGTACTTAATTCATCTATTAAAATTAGCTCATCCTGGGACTTCCCTGGTGGTGCAGTGGTTAAGAATCTGCCTGCCAGTGCAGGGGACATGGGTTTGAGCCCTTGTCCAGGAAGATCCCACATGCTGTGGAGCAACTAAGCCCATGCACCACAACTACTGAGCCTGCACTCTAGAGCCCGCGAGCCACAACTACTGAGCCCGTGTGCCACAACTACTGAAGCCCACGTGCCTAGAGCCCATGGTCTGCAACAAGAGAAGTCACTGCAATGAGAAGCCCGTGCACTGCAACGAAGAGTAGCCCCATTCGCCGCAACTAGAGAAGAGCCCATGTGCAGCAACGAAGACCCAATGCAGACAAAAAAAAAAAAAAAAAGCTCATCCTAATGAAAATGTAACTACAGGATTATTTTTTCTGATTTAATGCATATAAATCATAAATTATTGTCTCTCTCTCTGTTTTTTTAGTTGTGAGCTCCTTTTAGGTGACATATAATGTGTCTTTAGTTATTATGAGAAGTAGATTTGTCCCTTATGCTTGTTGTACTGTATTCCTTTGTCATTTGTTGTATTTTCCTCTTACAAAATTCACTTGTTTTCTAATGTCTCAGTGTAAAATAAGTATGGTACATAAGAACATGATTTTAGCACATCTCAGCAAGCAGCTTTGGCACTGCATCACTGTAAAATGGGTGCAGTCTTACTCATGAACACAACACATAAACATTTGCACTCATTTTGTCTTTCCCCTTTTCAGAACAGTGGGAAAGAGGAGAGGGTTTCCTTGGATAGAGTGAGCTGGGATCACCTGGAGAATTCAGCTTTAGGCATTTTCGATCAAACTTATGTTAATCAACTCCCCTCCTCCTGCTGCAGAATCTAGGGTTGCTCTGCCCGTAATGAATGCTGAAGGGGTACCCAGTGCCCAGTACCTGGCCAGGTCCTCAGGCAGAGGAGCTGAATCCCAGGAGTCCAGGTGTGTGCTGAAAAGAGCCTAATGGGATTGGGAGTTTCGGGTCCTGTTTCCAGGTTTATGGGAACATCTAGCCTTAGGCAAGTCATTTAACACTCAGTAATTCAGTCTCAGGCTTCCAGATGCCCATGGCATCCCCACAAAATTGCCAAAGTAATAGCACAAAGGGCTTAGCTCTACACAGAAAATTGAGGTAAAGACATCCACAAGATCACAGCCAAACAAACAGGTTAGAGAACTGTCCTTTACTAATTTCTCTAGAGAGGCTCTGGCTGCATTCAGAGTTTGCATATGAATTGTTACTAGCATTTTAAAAAAAAAAAATTTATTTATTTATATGGTTGCATCGGGTCTTAGTTGCACTTTTCGTTGCAGCACGCAGGACCTAGTTCCCTGACCAGGGATTGAACCTAGGCCCCCTCCTTGGGAGCACGGAGTCTTAGCCACTGGACCACCAGGGAAGTCCCTGTTTCTAGCATTTTAAAGGTTGGAAATGTGCTAATGCTCTTATTACCAAGTAAGCTGGGGGATGATTCAGCAGAAAGGAAAAAGTGTTTCTCTGACCCAGTTGGGTTTGGAAAATTGCTTATGTGGAAGGCACTCCATGGGTAAGGTACAATGAGCATGTTGGCATTTGGTTACAGGTTGCTGCATTTAGGAGGTAAGATTGTTTATTGAGGACATTACTTTTCCCTGGAAGTGTGTTTCGTGCCTAAGTTATGATCAAACATCAATGCTGGGGCACTGATAAGAAAGCATATAATGAGGGCTTCCCTGGTGGCGCAGTGCTTGAGAGTCCGCCTGCCGATGCGGGGGACGCGGGTTCGTGCCCCGTTTCGGGAAGATCCCACATGCCGCGGAGCGGCTGGGCCCGTGAGCCATGGCCGCTGAGCCTGCGCGTCCGGAGCCTGTGCTCCGCAAATGGGAGAGGCCACAACAGTGAGAGGCCCGCATAACGCAAAAAAAAAAAAAAAAAAAAAAAAAAAAAAAAAAAAAGAAAGCATATAATGAACTTCAGAGGTGGATGAGAATAACCCTTACATAATACGTTCTTTATGAAGGGAGGTTTCTGTTTAATATTAGAAGGAATGGTATGGGGAGCAAAGAGAATGCTTTTTGTATTTCCCCTCAGGGAAGTTGTAAAGCTTACATTGCTGCATCTCTTAAAAGATGGATCTTACACACATTTCCTTGTTGTGAGCAACCTCTTCCTAGAGCCTGTGCCAGGCTGAGGGATCCTATGTTGTACTTCACATAGAAGTAAGTATTTCATTTGAATTAATGGAGTAAATCTGCTTATTTACGTATTAAAAACTTTATGTTCTTACTAGTAAAGCAGTATGAATTCAACATTTGATTTTGTACAATCTGTTATCTGTAATAGCGCTCCTTTTCTTCCATTGGTAGCAGAACCCTTCTTTCTCCTACGGGTTCTGTATCATGTCATATATACTGTCATTGTGCTTTGAAGCCTACTGAATGTTTGTTTTAAATAAATGAAGCCTATTGACCATTTGGAATCTTTAAAATTTTCTTATAATACATGTTGAGGTGTAACTTAGGGAGATGACAGCTAACAACAGTTTTATGTCATTACGCAGTTGATGAAATAATTCAGGTATTTTGTCATATTTGATCATCAAACATGATCAGCTTAGTGAAGTATATCTTATAGGTAGGTGTTAATCTCATCTCCATTGTTCAGGTGAGAAAATAGCCTCAGGAATAGCACTGACTTACTACAAAGGCAAAGCTGGGACTTGGTCCTATTTCTTTGTTCTTTCTACCTCATTATGCTACAGAGCAATAAAAAAATGCTCTGTTAGGCCCTCATGAGATTTTAACTTTTTCCATGACCTTCATTGCCATCTAAAGTGGATCTTCCAATTTACTTTTCCGTGAACTCTTAGTCTTTCCTTATAACACTATCAAAGTGTTAAATATGATTCTGGTGTGCTTGTTTGCTTAGAGGCTTTCTTCTGCATTTTTCTCCCCCTTAAGACTGTAAGCTCCATCAGGCAGATCTGTGTCTAAGAACAGCCCTTGCATAGTGCCTGACACATGATAGGTATCATTCTTCATTCATATATTTTCTTTCAACCAAAATCTAATATACACTAGTGTTTATATATATATATAGCATCTATTAGATTTTGGTTGAAAGAAAATATATGAATGAAGAATGAATGAATAAGTATAAAAGTGCATGAATAAATAGGCAGGTAGCTTTCCAATGAAATATTTTTATAACCCAGAATTTGGGCTAATGACCAAGAAGAACCTTTTATAGGCTAAATGTGATGTATATAGTTTTTACTTTAGGGGACTTAATTTGATCAGAATTTGTATAATTGTACACAGTATAATACTGTCAAGTGTCAAGTGTTGTCAAGTGACAGCTTGTCAAGCTGTCAAGTGTTCTATAGTGGTTACCCCCTTCACTGGAGAGCTTTTACACTGATTTCAAAGCAGAAAAGAGGGAAGTATTGTAGTGGTTCTGTGATATACAGCCTGTGTAAGGGTTAGTGTGTATATTTCAAACACCAGTCACTAGTGCCTTTGTACACTCAAAGTTTTGTGTCTAATTGGAAGTATATGTGGTTCGAGCTTTTCTGTATGATAGGGAAGTTTTGGTGGTTCTTATATTGGGATTCACTGGGCTCTGCATTCACTTTCTGATGGCCGCTCAGCAGTGCAGTGGAACTGCATTGGTTTTCATTCCTTTGCTAGCTTTCCAGCACAGTTTACTTCTGGGCCATTTATGCCAGCCATTAAGAAGATTCTCTAGCTGCAAAATTGGGAAGACTAAGACTAAAATAGGTTTCATCTCTTGGCATTTTGCTCAGTCCTGTCAATTCAAGACGGAGAGCTAGCCTCCAATCTCTGTGGTGAGGGATGTATTGATAGAATTCTCTTATTCCCTTGGTTACCCAGAGACTGCATTAAGAAATAGAAGCCATTTGTAAGCATTAATGCATGTATCCCTTTTTACATTTTTCCATTGAACTTAAGTATCACACAGAAGCGTTAATATAATTTAAAAAACCTTAGCATGCATGGAACTAACGTTTCAGATGAATAGGAATAAGATTAAGATATGAGAATGTCATAGTTCTTTAAAAACTCTAATTTGTGCTCTAATCCATTCAATCTGAGAGAGGATATGGATTCTAATGGATTCTAATGATTACAACATCATCATATTTTACCTCAGTTCTACAATGAAAGAATTCCTTTTATGTAAAATATTTGCTAAATCCTCATGCTGTGATTCATGACATGAAATACATTTGTTTTATTTTGAATTGACTTAAAAGGATAACAAAATTTACTGGTTTAAAGCTATATAACTCTGTTTGATACATATG
The DNA here is from genome assembly GCF_000442215.2 of Lipotes vexillifer. Classification (NCBI taxonomy): domain Eukaryota; kingdom Metazoa; phylum Chordata; class Mammalia; order Artiodactyla; family Lipotidae; genus Lipotes; species Lipotes vexillifer. Next base: position 61,321 of record NW_006786248.1, read on the forward strand.
TATAAAATGTTTGTTACTTAATTCAACATCACTCTTCTTTTAAAATTTAATTTTTTGAATTAGACTTTACAATTGATAACTTTAATGAGTAGAGGGAACAACTTTTCTGGGTCACCCATCATTACAAGTTGTTTGTGTGTGTGAATCTATGAATCCATGCAAACCAAAAATTGTTTTAAAAGAAACAACAATTTGAGTAATTCATTGTAATATCATTGATTTTTTTCCAATCCTGATGACTCTAAAAATCCATCTGAGAGATACATCCATATATCAGGTTGAAAGACTAAACTGGTCAACAAGCACAGTGCCTGTCGTGTGGAATATGCTTGGTAAATACTTGTTAAATGCTTTTGTGTAGCACACGACCCTTGTGGTAAAGCTGTACGTTGTGTTTGTTTTATCGGAGAGATTCCCTTATTTGTATGTTTGTCAAGCACATAAAATTAACCGTAGCTTTACACAGGAGGATTCCTGTGAACTTGTCACAGAAAAGACATCTGAATTATGGAAAACAGTGCCATTCCTATGGTCTAGACTAGTGGTTCGAAAGGTATAGACCAAGAAGCCTTCTGTGGTGTTAGATTGATTGCAGGGGTTGACACAGATAAGTGCCCTCCAAGCAAAATTTCTCATCATTGGTGTAGTCTGTGCTTTGCCTTTCCAAAGCAGTGTATATACTAGAAAGAGGCTGGGAATAACTGAGTGTATGAGGAGCAGGATTGATTGTGCTGTATTCCTTTTTATGCTGTTAAACATTCTGTGGATAATTCATTGGTGTGAGGCTATATTTGATTGTGCCATTGAATGAGTTTTCATTTCTGAATTTTTCCTTTGGCCCTGGGCACCAAAATTCCCTGTGAGAATGTAATTTCTTGTGGTATGGGCTAAAATAATGGTTGCTTAAGAGAATGCTGTTATATAGAGTGTACATGTGTGCCACATAATCAGTGTTTCTGCTCAAATAATACTGGAAATTATGTTAGAGATGTAAAATAGGTTTCTTTACTGTAGGAACTGTCAAGCCCTTTAATATGCTAATGATTTTTGTAAATCTTCAATGAGAGGGGTGAAGAATTCAATATTTAAAATATATGTTTGGGGATTTTTTTGTGAGGGGATGGTGGACCTTATTAATACTTATTCATGAAGTTTTCTGTAGAACACAGTTTAGGAAATGTGGGTCTAACCCATTGAATTAGAATGAGCTTTAATATGGCCAGTCCCCAGGAATGATAACTGAGAAAATTACTGCATTAACAAAGCCTCTTCTGGTGCCCATGTCCAAACAGCACAGAAGATACAATTCTGGCAAAAAATGTATCATTGCATATAGGAATTGGTAATATTTTCTGGAAATGAAGATTAAGCATTTCATAATTAGATTGATAAAAAACACAAAGATTTTCTTCTATAATAATACTCTCTGTAACACTGAAGCTAGATCTGTGTTTCCAGCCTTCTTGTTTTCTTGTAAATATTACAGGAGTAAATGATTTAGAAGCAGAGAGAGTTGTGTTGAGCAAGAGAGGATGCAAAATGGCTCTTGGGACAACAATAGTAGGTTAATTTTGAGAACAAAATATGTCTCTTTGAGGCTGTTGGGCTTGACCAGTGCTTTCTTGGAAGGCTGGAGATTCCTTCTTGGGGCAGGAAGAACAGGCAGTGCTGTGATTCTGCATTCCACTAGGGAGGGTTGACATGTATGTTTGAATATATTACATAAACAGATATTTATTATAATCTACATATTGCATAAACAGATATTTATTATAATCTACCATACATATTATGTATAATGAAATTATATATTATACTGTATATTATATAATTTATGTTATTCATATTTATATGTAAAATAAGATTCTCTTTAAAAATAAGATTCTCTTTGGTTGAAAGGTTCTGGTGATAAACATTTTAACATCCCCTGGAGTAAGACATCTCTAAAATTCCCTGTATGACTAATTCTCTATAGTTCTATGAAGAGTCTATACCTGTTCATGAATAGCCAGTGACAATAGCCCAGAGGGCCGATGTATCTTCTGGACTGTTCCAGAACCACAGGAATATTATAAGAGGACATTATTGCTCAGTCGGCACTGGGGAGGCCCCACTGGGGATCTTGGCTTGACTGGTAATAATGGGTGAGGAAACTAAAGTAGATCCAGCAATGTAAAGAGTTGCAAAAGTGTTAATTGATTATAAGGATAATAGGTTTTGTTTGTTTGTTTGTTTGTTTCTGGCATTTCGAAGCATAGGGAGCAGGTTTAAAAAAGGAGGGCTCTTGTTTTGGAAATATTATATATCTATAGATTTTTTCCCCTAAGTCGTGCTTTATTTATCATTACACTCTATTGCCCCAAAGCTTGTGTTTATGATTGAAAAGCTAGTCTCAAAGCTTGAGCATACTCTTTGGAATTTTAATTATCTAGGTAAGTTCCTCAGTACTCCAGGCTATTTTACCTTTAGAGACCACAGGGGGTCTAACTCTCAAGATTGCCCTTGGCAGTGGAAAAGAGTTGGTTATCCGAACTCTCAGATTCCAGAAGGGTTTGTGTTAACTTTGGCAAGTCAGTCAGACTCAGTGGTCCTCGATCTGATCATTTTTTTTTTTTAACAAGTATATTAAAATTGATTCTTTAACTTGCCTTCTAGCTCTGATTTCTGTGGTTTCTTAGAGTCTGTGAGCAGTTAAAAACATAAGGGACCTTCTGTTTGCATTACACAGACCGCTGCTTCTTATCATTTGATACTGCGTGTAGTTTAATTGGGTATCCTAGTGGTGGTCATCTGGCAGCTTGCAGCCTTATAGTCAAAGCATGGCCCATTTTTCCCAAGTTATCTGTGGTGTGCGCTGCAAGCCTGGGACATGTCATACATAACAGTGGGATTTACAGTCTGTACCCATGCTCATTAATGTTTGTGTTTCAAACATGGTGATGTTTAGTTTTTGGGTTGAATTCAGAGTCACTAATTTATGAGTGAAAACTAGCGGTCTGTTAAAATGCTTCTGTTTTATCCAAACCATGACCTTTCCATTATCATCTAAGAAAAATAACTCAATTTGGAAATGTCAGTTAATGCTACTGGGTACCAAATTGTCCATATTCAGATTTTTAAAAAATTCTACATGAATGTAATTCATGCAACAGTTTTGAGTCTTCTGTGGTATTTCTGTGACATAATTTTAATATTGCTTGAGTTCATAGTCAGTTGGAAAGGAAGAGGGTGTGGGCTGAGTCAGAGTTACCGGTAGGTACTGCCCTCAGTCAGTTTGGGATGATTAGCTAGCATTTCGTGAAGATAACTGTAAGCTTAGACCTCAAAGGTAGTTGCATATTGTGGCCTCTCTACAAAAAATAAAGTTTTTACCATGTTCTACCTCTTTCTTTATTCCTTGCCTCATTTAAAGCAAAATTATAATACATAAAATCCAAGCAAGAAAACCTGTGTGGATATAGGGATAAAGACTTGTGCTTGCCTGAACTAGAGATTGCAAAATGAGATATGTAAAATTGTTTAATTTTATTCTGAAAGAGGAAAAATGTGGATGTGCAAATTATTATATAACTAGGAAATTACCTATTTAGAATTATATAGATCAAAATGTATAGTGTGACTCAAACTTGGATGTGACTCAAACTTGGATGTAATCAATGTAATCAATGACCAAAAAAATGTTAGTAATTTTCAAAGTGTTTACTTCATATTTATTTACTGTAGGTGAAATCCTGCTAATAATGGATTGTATTATCTGGTTAGGAGAAATTGTAACACAGTAAAGACAGTAAATAACTGATTTCCTAACTTAGCACTTAGAAATAATTTATCTACAGTGGTAGCCCCACGCATAGATGTTCCTCAAAGTTTTTTTTTTTCCTTTCTTTCTCTCCCAGAGCAAGAGGGGTATCACAGCTAGTATGGACTAGCAAAGTTCAGACATTAACAGGGGAGACACTTTGTTCCAAGTGTAATTGAGTTAGTGCACCTTGGGTAGCACCAACTCTGAGGACCAGTGGGGGTACAGGTCCTGGGCATCAGCTGGTTTACTGAGATTAAGGTGAAAAGGTCAGATAAGGGGGGTAGATGTCCTTCCTAGTCTCTCAGCTACCTATCTGAATGACATCTACCCTGATGAGATAAGAAATGGGGGTCTTACCTGCCAGTTTTTCTCTCCATTTATCTTTCCGGGATTTTGAATGAAAAATTTCGGTACCCCAAGCATCAAATTGGCTCAGTAATTTCTCTCCTTTTATCATACCTTTCAGTTTCTAAAACCATTAAGGAAAAGCCTCTTTTTTTTCTCTAACATACTTCAGAAGAAAGCAGAATGAAATTTGTTAAACAAAGGCTGACAGGAAAGCAAGCATCTATTAATTGACATCCAAATTCCTGATATGCCAACCTTTGCCCAAGACTGTACTTGATTATGCAATAATGTGCAAACAGAAAATCGGAATTTACTCATGCTATAGTATTAATAGAAACTGTCAGTTACCCAGGGGAAGGACTCACACATCCGTTTCACATGTTACTGAACTATTGGGTTGGCCAAAAGTTCGTTCGGGTTTTTCCATAACATCTTATGTTGTTAGATGTTATGGAAAAACCCGAACGAACTTTTTGGCCAACCCAATATTTTCTCAGGTAAGTGTGTTTCTAGATCACATTTCTGTGGAGATTTTTTTGTGTGACTATCTACATTGTAATAGAAGTGGTGAGACCAATAATCATGACAAAACCCTGAAATAGAAAACATCGTAGAATTCTATCACACTGACAGTAGAGCCTGTTGCGATGGTAGAAAATAGGAGTGTAAGGGGCCGATTTTGTGAATATTAGTGGCAGAACACTACTTTCGTTGCTTCAGAGTGAAGTGCTATATCTAATTTACACTTATTCTAATAGGTTAGTCCAAAATAAGCTGTATGTATAGATTTTTAAAGTTCCAGGCTTATCAAAGCACCTTGCATTCGTAAGTCAACTCTGGAACTAGTTGGGGAGAGGCAATGCAATGAACTTTTCCTTTTTTAATTCTCAAAATAACTAATATCACTTAATAATTCCTCTTGTGTTGTCTTTCATGGCTTTTTGGTTCACCTGTTCTGTGCTGATGAGCACATTCTTGTGCTGTCTCCTTCACTCTAAATACTTCATATTTGAGGTGACTTAACTTAGTGTATAACTGCTCTCATATGCCAAAGAACCACTCAGCATCATAGATCCAAATGATAATAGTTTGGGCTTTTCCACGTGTCTCCAGTTTAGCACATCTTTTCACATGTTGCCTCTGGCACTTCAGACTTGAAACTCTGGCAGGCACTCAGCACCACATGAAGTTGTGCAGAAACTCAGGAGGAGAGGGTGCTTGCCTGGAGCTCAGGAGTGAGTCACTCAATAATCATCAACCTGTGCAGACGTGGGAGGACCGTGACAGTGAAGGTGGGGATGAGGAAAGAGGAAATGCTGAGAGTGTTCTGAAAAGCAGTTTGGAGGAAAGTGAATAGGACTAGATGGCATGGAAAAGACATAAGGGAGCTATGGGTGGGATTGAAATAGCAAAACATGGTAAAAGTGTTACAAGAAACTGGATTTTTGATTCTTTAAATACTTGAGATACTGGGACATTTGGTCATGTTTAATTAAAAAGTAGATATATGCCAGTTTGTACTGTGCAAAAGAAAAATTACATTGTTTACTTCTGCTCTTCTTACATTTTCCTTTGAAAAATTGGAACCACTGGGGGTGTTTGAGTCCCTGAATTGGAGCCCATTATCCTCCTGGGGGGCAGCCGCCTAAGGTACAGAGTCACTAAGAGGGTTTACAATCTACTCAGAACCTATGCTGAAACCCCAGGTGTTTTCAGAGCTGTAGGCCTTACCAGATACTTTGATGCATGTTCTTTTCAGGTGTGATGGGAGGAAGGCAGAAATTCTCCCTTATCCAGCTGTAAATGATCAGAACACCCGTGAATTTTTATACATAACACAGGTGACTTTGTGTTTGCATTCCATGTTCTTTAACATTGGGTCAGATGCAGGAGTGTTCTCTGACTTTATATTGTGAAAAGAAGGCCCACGTGGCTGGAGATGTCAGTATGACTGCCTGTTGAGAACTTAGGTTCTCACTGTACCTTTACTGCTTTCACAAAATAGTGTCCACTGTTTTCCACAATTAAAAAAAAAAAATTAGTTGCCCACTAAGAAAATTTAGAACAGATAGAAGAATACATTTGGATGTATTTCTTTTGTTTTTTTTTCTTGCACATATGTTATGTATGTACTATTTTTTACACACTGTATGCATGTTATCATGCTTTTCCATGTAACTATTTTATAGAGACTTCCATGCTACTGAACATATTTTACTGATATTTTAAAAACTGTATGGTATTTCCTTGCATGGCTGAATAATATACTTAATATTTTCATATTGAATATTTAGGCTACTTGCTAGACTAAATAGTATTTTGATGAATATCCTTGTGCATGAATTATTATGCATATTTTCCTTGAGAAACATTTCATTAAGTAGGATTACTAAGTCAAATAGTGTGAATATTTTTAAGGTGTTTGAGACACATAACTGAGTAGCTTTCAAGAAAGGATCTGCTGGTTTGAGGTCCCACTGATTTGCCTAAAAAATGTTTTATAGCTAATATTCTAGAATAAGTGTATCTTTTGGTAAATGGAAAGAGAATAATAGCTCACAAAATTGAGTTAAACCCCAAAACTATTCTTAACTTTACCATGACTCCAACACGTCATCTAACAAGAAAAATATACAAATAATTTGGCTTTATATTAAAATTGACTTCATCTTAATTTTATATTTGGTATTGATATATATGTAAGGAACAGCACAAGTTCAGGTCACTGTTTTGAATGAAATAGAATAAATTCTAATTCCCCAAATAACTTTTACATTTGAATACTAGAATTTTCTCAGAAATCATGCCTAAGAAATTGGAAAAAAAGTTATTGTTAGGGGTTTTGAGGTCACAGTTGACCATTTTTACCTGGAAGCTCACATTATCAGATTTTACCACGACATTTAAAATTCAACATAGCCCCATATTTAATCTCAGTAACCGGGCAGAGCTTTGATCCTTTGGGTGTTAGAGTATGTGGGGCCCCTGGCAAGTGTGGGGAAGTTGAGGGGCCTCGTGTGGGCGGGGCTGGCATGGCGTGGGTGGGGCCTCATGTGTGCAGAGTGCAGTGAGGCTGATACGAAGGGCACAGCTGATTAATCTGAGGTTTTGTTCCATGAAGTATTAACTTTACCTACATGGGTAACTTTTTTAGGGGACTATTTTTCATAGTTAATGAGGAAAAAATCAGATAAAATTTAATCTGATCCAAAGTTTGCTCTACTGATGCAGAGAAAAAAATTTAAGTGATCATTAACATTTAATCGGAAGA
>NW_006786248.1:68846-79353 GCF_000442215.2 Lipotes vexillifer
TCGGAAGAGAATTTAAATCCAAATTATATTTGGATTTTTCCACATCGCTTATGAGATGAATGCGTAACCATTTTTCCTCACTGCCCTGATTTGAATTCTGCCATCGTGCCCAGAAATAGCAACTCAGTGAAAGTCATTCAGGAACAGCCCCATATTTATAAAAATTTATAAAAATTTTCACCTACCCCTGAGCTTTATTTTTTTTTAAATCTTCTTTTTACAGGAAGGTCACACATTTGACCAAAGGAGCCATCTGCTTTTGAGAAGACTCTTTTCACTGTCCACTTGTCTTTCTTTCCCATTCTTCTGCCCTGTCAGCAATTTTAGTTTTATTCATCCTTAAGCACTGGTTCTACCTCTCATCCTAGACACCAAAGAAATCTATTTCAAGTTTCTCTAGCCCTTTAACATCATGGTTGTGTTTAGCTCTTGCCCAGCCTTCAAAACTATGTTGGTCAAAGTGTCACAAGCCTGTCCACTAGCAGAAATGTCTCTGACCACAAGAAGTCTCCCAGTAATTTTATTATTTAATGCATTGTCTTCTCTATGCAGAGCATTCTCTCCCCTTAAGGCCTCCATTCTCACTTCGCATCTTTCCTTGCTGTTGAACTCGAATTTTGTTTCCCTCAGAAGATTACAGTGTGGGCTTGCAGGATGCAGGGGCCCTTCCCCTGTGTCTTTCTCAGAGGAAGATGTTTCTCCTCCCATCAGAAATTATTCTTGCTCTCTGTGCTCTGCATTTTGGCTTTTCCTGTGCCCACATTCACTGTCTCCTTTGCAACAGATCTCCCTCTTCATTAGGCTCTTTCCTGTAGTCTTCCTATGGAAAAAAGAAAGTATCTGTATATAAAAGAGACACTCCAAGCCCCTCCCTTGACTATGCTGCCCCTAACTGTTGAATTCTCTTTTACAGCCATTTTCCTCAACCATATGTTTCTGGACACTGTTTCTGGGATGAGTATCAACCTGTAGCCCTTGCCTGTATCCTCGCTTGTGGGTGCTGGGGGCTGTGTGTGTAAATGTGGTGATCAGGGATTACTCTCCTGCATATCAAATCTTGGTCAGCTAGGCCTCGTGAATTGTGATTTTCCACCTTGTCATTGAATCCTGAAGATAAATTTCATCTCTTTCCTTTTTCTCTATTATCTAATTATTCATCAAGTCTTGCACAGTAATTTTGATAATGTATTGAAGACTCCTTTTTTTCCATGACCCTAGTTTGGAGCCCTCAAATGCAGGGATCTATGATCTGTCTTAAGTCTGTTATTATCCTCTGTTCTGGTTCCACTTGTGTAGTATGACTACTCGGTTCTTCCTGTCCTTTCCAGAATGGGAGCCCCTAATGGCTCCAGAGCACCTGCTGGGTGTGGTAGAATGGGGTGACTAGAGTTAATGTCCATCGTGGCTGGGATGCCAAGATTAAGAACCAGCTCCAGGATCTGGGGGAAAATTCCTGTGGGCTGTGTCAATGGACATCTTCTCAGCCTCAAGGGAAGAGATTGGAGCTGTTTTGAGGTTCTCAGTACATATCAGATCCTTTGCCATTTGGTTAGTACAAGGGGCAGGATTTAGGGTTCTTCCTGAGAAAGTGTAAGAACAAAAGAAGTGATGGCCCTGGATGACTGTGTTGAGTATGGACTTGACACTGGGGCCTCACAGAGTTGAAGAGCAAAGCACTTACCTTGATAAGCCCGATTAGCCCTATGTTTACCCAACTTCAGTTTATTCTAATCCTTAGCACAGTGTTAATGTATCGGTCTCAAATTGTTTCACTTGTAGATTTCCTCCCTTTGCCATGTTATGTATCCCTTTACTTCCATATATTCCATACTATCAGCCATAAATAGATGTTTTAAAACTGAGTTTTTTTATACTCTAATAAAGAGCTATTAAAAAAAAAAGTGAGTATTGATAGTGATTCTATTCTGATTGTGGAGATGACCAGAGGCAGACAAGGACCTATTCTCTCCAAGGATACCATTACCATAAAGAATGCTGTGGGGCAAACATGGAACCATTAAAAACACTCATTACAGAGAGCACACAATGAGTGGGAGGGAGTAATTGTGAAATCGTGAGTCAGCAGGACACAGTCCATGGACTCTTCTCCCCCTTAAATCATCACTTTTACCCTGGGTAGCTACACGGTTAAAAAGGAGACTCTCAGAGATAAAAGATGGAAAGAAAGAGTGGGTGTTAGAAAGAGGTTCTTGGTCTGCTAGTTAAGTAACACTGTGTTGTTGAATTTAAAAAAATATTTCAAAGCATGCTGTTTTATATAGAAAATTGTATTTCTTAGGAGGAGCAGGGGTGCTATCTCAGCTAAAAGTCCACATTTAATGTGTACTCTCTCTTCTTGCCAAGTACCAATTAGAAATCAGGTTACATAGCCTATCAGTCAATTAGGGATGGAGATAAGGCTTTCTGAGTGTGGTGTAAAAACATAGTTTTTATTTCTAAAAAAGTAAAAAGCTGAAATTAGCTAGAAAAGGAACAAATTTGACAGTTTAAAATCTAGAGAAGTGGTGGTGAGATTAGTGCTCTAGCCAAATTTCATTTACTGGGATGCTGAATCAACAGCAGAACAGACCCTTAAGAAGTAATGAGTTCGATATATCATTGATTATTTTTTCAGGGAACTTGGATAATATTGGGATATGATGAAAATTAGGAGCCAAACATCAAATTCCAAATTAGGAGGAGGAGGTGGAGAGGTGGTTAGTTTAAGATCCTTTATCTCATGACCTTCTATGTCTAGAGGGCTCTTTTACACTGAAGGGAATCTCATCACTGCTCTATTATTACTGTTGGGCCTTGTTCCAGGAGTTGGAAATCATAGACTTTGGAACAATGCGCCTTTCCATCTACAATTGTTCTGGACACGTTCCGGTGCATTTCTAGTTTGTATTTCTACTTTGTTGCCAGTGTTGTCAGTTGATATTTAAAAGGTTATTATGATATTTTAAATATTTGATTAACATGAATTGTAAACTATGGTTTGTTAAGGAAAGAAAGGAAGGAATCCCATGAATTCTGGATAACTTTATCATCAAACACTTTTTTTTTTGAATTTGCTAGAATGAATACAAATGCTCAGATTTTGGAGAACTCTTACAAAATGCATTGTATAACTTTCAACATTAGCAGTTCATGAATTTTCCATAATCTAGAAAGATTTTGAAAAGCTAGAGATTTCACTATTCCCAGATGCTAATTACATTTTATAAAACATAATTTTTACGGAAAAAAAGAGCAAAATGCTTCATTGTTATGAGTAGAACTTAAGAAAAAAGTTGATCTATGGTAATGAAATCTGAAAATAAACAAGCTTTGGAAAACATTTATAATTCATAATATTTCTGAGCTTCAGTATATTCTTAGCAAAAATATAGGTTGTCACATCTCTGGCAGTTTTCTCCCATTCACGAGGTAAGCATTTCATGAAATTCTATTTCTTCAACTTAATAGAGTCATTTTACTCTAAAACAGCTCCTTTTGTTAACTTTTCTCTTCATAATCAATAATAACTTATGTAAATCTAATGTAAATTCCGTATTTTAGTTAATCTTGAATTCACTTGTCTCTGTGTGTTCAGCCTACCTCTTATTATTTAACTGGGATGCTGCAAAGATAGGTACCATGCCAGCTGGTTCCTTCACTTGGTAGAAAGCAAAGCAATTTTTAAAGGCATAGTTTATATTTTTCATAAGAAAATATTTTCACATTCCCATTTTGTCATGTAGTTTCCCAGTCTGTGTTCGCAGTACCTTATTGTTCTCTGAGCAGTTTCATTTAGAAAGAATTTAAAGGGCAGTATCTAGGCAGTGAATGGGGTCTAAGCCTTAGTGTTCTATCACTGCTAACTGAGGGCTTGGGTTGAATGAATAATCTACATCCATAGATTATTATTTTTTTAATAAATTTATTTATTTATTTTTGGCTGTGTTGGGTCTTCATTGCTGTGCATGGGCTTTCTGTAGTTGTGGTGAGTGGGGGCTACTCTTCGTTGTGCGCGGCCTTCTCATTGTGGTGTCTTCTCTTGTTGCAGAGCACAGGCTCTAGGTGTGCAGCCTTCAGTAGTTATGGCATGTGGGCCCAGTAGTTGTGGCATGCAGGCTCTAGAGTGCAGGCTCAGTAGTTGTGGTGCACGGGCTTAGTTGCTCTGTGGCATGTGGGATCTTCCTGGACCAGGGCTCGAACCTGTGTCCCCGACATTGGCAGGTGGATTCTTAACCTTTGTGCCACCAGGGAAGCCCCATCCATAGGTTATTGAAAACCTCATGTTAGTAAGGAGTTTCAAGTTCTTTCACTGGACCTCTTCCAGAGTTGCTAATGAGTAGCAAATGGACTGACTTTGAGTTCTAGCCTCTTCTATTTCCTTGCCTTCTTTCTGGTAGAGGTGCTAATAAGCAAAAATGCAACTAAAAGGTGTGAAGACAGAAGGAAAGAATTAAATGAAACTGTTTTTTAAAAAACCTCTAAACAGATTTCTAATTCCAACCAAGATGGAGTAGCCTCATTCCTCCTAGTCTTCCCTCTTGCAACTGAAAAACCGGATCATAATCCAAAAACAGAAAGATTCTGAAAGTTGAAAGAAGAAGGTTGATTGCCTGTGGACCTCAGGACATGGGCAGTGACTTGATATTCAGTTCCTTAGGTCTTCTTTTTGCCTTTCTTGGGTTCCAGAGAGTATACTGGAAAGCCTACTGCCTAGAACTGCCAACAACAGAGAAAAGAAACTCCAAAAAAGCTTCTTAGCCAAATGATCAGGAGAAGGATGGCCTAACAGAAACAGAAACTTTTTGATAATACCTATCCTATTTCAGCCAAACACCAATCAAAAAAGGACATACCTCCCTCCCCATGATTTCAGCAAGGTCAAACAGGGAGCTAATCATCTACCCACTACCCAGTAAAACAGGATAAAGAAGAACTGAACGTCACCTCAGTCAATAGGATCTGATTGACATTTAAGGAACACTTCACCCAACAACAGCAGAATACACATTCAAGTGCCCACAGAGCTTTCCCCAGTATAAGTATGAGTCGTAAGGCAAAGAATTCATATCATACAGTTTATGTTTTCTAACCATAATGGAATCAGACTAGAAATCAGTACAGAAAATCAACAGGAAAATCTTCAAATACTTGGAAATTAAACAATAAACTTTTAAACAATCTGCGAGTCCAAGAGGATGTCTCAAAGGAAATAAAAAGATACATAATACTGAATGAAAACCAAAATGCAGCATATCAAAATTTGTGAGACACAGTTAAAGCAGTGCTAAGATGGAAAGTTATAGCACTAAATGCTTACATTAAAGAAAGGAGAGCTCTCAAATCTAAGTCCTTAAAAACAAGAAGAGGCAGATCAAAATAAACCCAAACCAAGCAGATATGAGGACATTGTAAAGATAAGAGCAGAAATAAATGAAATTGAAAACAAGAAAACAGGAGAGAAAATTGATCAAATATAAAGTTGGATTTTCAAAAAAATCAATTAAATTGCTAAATCTTGGACAGGAAAACAAGAAAACACAAATCACCAATCACCAATGTCAGGAATGAAATGGGAATTATCATTCCATGTCCTGCACTCATTTAAAGGAAAATAAGGGAATAGTATGAACGAACAGCTTTACACATATAAGTTCAACAACCTAGCAAAAAAAGGACCAATTTCTTAAAAATCATAAATTACTAAGACATACCCCAAATGAATGAGATCTGAATATTCCATTAGTGACTAAATAAAATGAATTTGTAACTAGAGGTTCCTGAACAAGAAATCTCTGGGCCCAAATAATTTCACTGGAGAATTCTAGAGTACATTTAAAGAAGAATTAAATATTGGTAATACACAATCTTCTCTAGAAAACAGAAGAGGAGGGAACAGGTCCTGACTCATTTTATAAAGCCAGTATTGCCCTGATACCAACCCTGAGAAAGACAGCACACAAGGAGAAACTAAAGAACAAAATCTCTCAAGAATATTGGCACAAAAATCCTGAACAAAATATTTGCACATCAAATCCAGCAATATATAAAAGGAATTCTATACCATGACCTGGTGTCATTTATTCTAGGTATGTAAGACTGGTTCAGTAATCACAAATCAATTAGTAACTACCTTGTCAGTTGGCTAAATAAGAAAAAAAAATCACATGTTATATCAATAGAGACAGAAGAGGCATTTGAAAAATACAACACTCATTCATGATAAAAAATTTTCAGCAAACTAAGAATAGAAAAATTCCTTAACCTGTAGAGAGAATCTGCAAAAAACCTACAGCTTTCATCATGCTTAATGGTGAAGGACTGACTGCTCCCCCCTGAAATCGGGAATGAGGCAAGGATGTCCACTCTCACCTTTCTTATTCTAGCTACTTCAGTAAAACATGAAAGAGAAGGAAAGGGCATACAGATTGAAAAGGAAGAAATGCAAATGTCCCTATTACTAGATGACAGCATTGTCTATGTAGAAAATCCCAAGGAATCTACATAGAAAGTCCTAGAACTTATTAGTTCTAAGTCTTAGGATATGAGGTCAGCACAAAAATCAGTCACATATCTATATAGTAACAGCAAACATAAGGAAACTGAGATTAAAATAAAAACTTTCAAACTCACTCCAAGAAAGTTAAGTACTTAGGTACAAACTTAATAAAACAGGCACAGAACCTGTATGCTGAAAATTATAAAATACTGATGAAATAAATAAAAGACCTAAATAAATGGGAAAAACTACTGTTTGATAAATTAGAAGACTCACTACAGTAAGACATTGATTCAAATTGATGTATAGGTTTTATGCAATTGCTATCAAAATCCCAGAAAGACTTTTGTTGACATAGATAAATTTATTCTAAACCACATATGGAAAGGCACAGGGGCAAGGAGAGCTAAATAAAGTTATCTTCAAAAAAGAAGAAAATAGTGTGAGGGAACATTCTCTACAATATTTGTGATTACTATGTAACCACAAGTCGGTGGGTTTTGGTGGAAGGATAGACATATAGATCAGTGGAATAGAAAGTGAATCTGGAAATAGACCCACACACATATACCCAAATGATTTTTAACAAGATTCAAAAGCAATTTAGTGGAGGAAAGATGGCCTTTCCAACAATGGTGATGGAGCAGATGAACTTTGACCTAAATGTCAGATATATATAAAAATTCACACAAAATTGACTTTAGAAGAAAACACAGAATATCTTTAGGACCTAGGGTGAGGGAAAAAGTTCTTAGACTTGACACCAAAGGCATGATTCATAAAAGGAAAAATTGGTAAATTGGACCTAAGCAAAATTAAAACATTTGCTCCCCAAAAGATTCTGTGAAGAAGATGGAAGGACAAGTTATGTACTCCGAGAAAATATCTGCCAAGTATATTTGACGAAGGACTTGGATCTAGAGTATATAAATTAGAAATTAGAAAATGGGCGAAAGAGATGACAAGCCATAAAATAAGCACATGAAAAGATGTTCAATGTCTAAACACCTATCAGGATGGCTATAATAAAAAAAAGTGGCAACGTTCAATACTGACTAGAATGTGTGGAGAAACTGGATAACTCATACTTTGCTGGTGGGACTGTAAAGTGGTAAAGCCTCTCCAGAAAGTAAGTTGACAGTTTATTGTAAAATTAAATATGCAGTAATGACATAACCCAACAATTGCACTCTTCAGCATTTATATTGCAGAGGAATGAAAACCTGTCATGCAAAAACCTGTAAATGAATATTCATAGCAGCTTTATATGTAATAACCCCAAATGGGAAACACACCAAATAGACTGCAGTGGGTGAATGGTTAAACAAACTGTGCTCTATCCACACCTTGGAATACTACTCAGCAATAAAAAGGAATGAAGTGTTGATGCACACAAATTGGATGGATCTCATGGAGTTATGCTTTTGAAAAGCTTAATCTCCAAAGGTTATACACTGATTCCATTTACATAACAATTTTGAAACAAATTGTAGACAAAGAGGGCAGATTAGTGGTTGCCAGTGGTTAGAGATGGAGAGGGAAGAGTGGTGCTGTGTGCAGTTACAAAGGGGGATGGGAGGGTGGTATTTGATGATGGAACACATCTGTATCTTGATTGTGGTTACACAAGTCTCCACATGTGATACAATTGCAGAGAACTATAACTACCACACCCCAACCCCACAATACACACACACACAAATGAGTGCATGTGAGCCTGGTGAAATCTCAGTGAGGTCTGTGGATTGTACTGATACCAATTTCCTGGTTTTGCTGTTACACCACAGTTATGCCAGATGTTACTGTGGGGGAAACTAGATGAAGGGTACATGGAACCTCCCTGTACATTTTTTTCAATTTCCTATAAATCTATAATTATCTCAAAACAAAAATTCTGAAGACTATGTGTATGTATGTACACATATAAATATACATATGTAAATATAAATAAGTGAAATGTTTCTTTTATTTATTAAGTGAAATATTTCTTGAGAATATAACTTGAGAATTGAAAGTATGAGTTTCAAAGTCGTGAGCTTGATACTGGTTATTCAAGTTTCAATCAAAGTTTCTGTTATTGTTGAGTTATGTTGAAAATAATTTCCACTGTAGCTGATAACTGTATCTCAGAAAGGAAGCACAGTTTAAATTTTTAAAAAAGTGAAAAGAAATGGGGATAACAAAAGCCATCATCTGTCCATACAGCTTATCTAATTTTCTAAGTGAAGTATCTGAGAATTTTCATGCTTAATCTTAGTATCAAATGCGGTTACTAAATGGTGAGGCCCTGAGCCGTAGTAAGTTGAGTGGAGGAGAGCACGCAGACTGTGCTATTTTTATATATGCCTCATTCAGAAAATCGCACCTGCGTAGAAACCTTTCTCTTCAGGCTGTGTTGAGCTTTGCTGGTTTTTTAAGTGGGAGACAATCTCA
Organism: Lipotes vexillifer; assembly: GCF_000442215.2. Lineage (NCBI taxonomy): Eukaryota > Metazoa > Chordata > Mammalia > Artiodactyla > Lipotidae > Lipotes > Lipotes vexillifer. The sequence goes on from NW_006786248.1 coordinate 77,776, forward strand.
GGCACACGAGAAGGGGAATTAAGTACACAGGATTTTACTTTTGGTGACTAGCACTGATCTTTCCCCTCAGCTTCCTAATTTGTAAATGTAACCTCCTTTCTACTTAGTGGGAAGAGCTGAGAAAGGACTTTCTTTCAGAGACACCTGAAATGTACTAGAGATGAGTGCTCAGTGTGTCCACATTCCTGTTGATGTGAGTGTGCTTTGTCATTCATCTCTGGGGATAATCCAGTTGCTTGTTAAGACGGTACAACATAGATGTTCACAGGGAGGAGTGAATTGGCAGAGAATCATTGTCATGCCAGAAAATGGCCATTTCCTGTTAAGGCTGTCATGTTGCATTTTGCTTGGTAATGAAACAGGCAGAAAAACTAAAATGATGTTCACTTTTCCCACAATTTTGAACTTTTTTGTTCTAGCATAAACTATTCATGGAGCTAATGAAATCTTATAGGAATGCCAGATTATATACTGGCATCTTTCTGAATCAGAAAACATGTATAATAATACCAATAATCGAGCACCTGCAATTCTAATAGGTAAAAGGTTGTACAGATAAACTTTAATAGCCAGCTGACATAGAAGGAAACAGAGTTTAATTTCTCCAACCCACATAGCTTGCATGGAGCCAAGATTCAACCCCAACCTGAAATCTTTCTACTATGGAACTGAATGCCTTTTGGGTACAGAGGCTTGGGTTAAGGATTTTGGGAGGAGTGGAGATGGTAGGAAAGAGGAAAGGATATCCATTCCATGTGTACCATCTGTTTTTGAGGAAAATAAAGTCCAATGACAATGTAATGGTGATGGAAAAGCTTAATATTTTATAGATGTTAGTTATTCTCAATATATAATTGAAATAAAATCTCAGTTATGATCTGAATTTTGGGTAAGAACATGATAAATTGATAAAGTTTATGTAGCAGAATAAATGGGTGAGAATAACAATAACAGATTGGGAGAAAAAGATTAATTATGGGAACTTTCCTTACCAGGTATTTAAAAGGTAAATTGCAGCAAGGATGATGTAGTAAATCATGGAAGAGAAGAGAAAGTCCAGTAGGAGACACGTTCATATATGGAAAATGATGTTTCAAACCAGAGGCAAAAGGTTTGCTGTAAAAACTTTACTCGATTTTCTACCTCATGCCATTTATAAAATATCTTCCTTATAAAATCTTACACATTTTTAAAAACTTGGGAAAAATATAAGAGTATATTTGGACTGCATTTGTGAATTTAAGTTATTATCCTAGGGTAGAAAATTTTTTTTTTTTTTTTTTTTTTTTAAGCAGTACATCAACACTATAAAGAGGAAAGAGTTGAAACTAAAAATTGGATAAAGTATGTACAATACCCATGGCAAACAGTAAATATCCATTGTAGTAAAAGGACTCCTAGACTTAGAAGACATCAGAGAACTGATTTTGGTAAATGACCCAACAGACAAGCTATAGAAGAAACATGGGTGTAAATAGTGTAGTGGAGAGGCAGGCAATATGGGTAAAATGCTTAGGGAAACACAGGGAAGCAGGAGGAACAGATCATTATTAATCCAGCATTACTAAGGGGGTAGGG